>NW_017191309.1:0-10838 GCF_001704415.2 Capra hircus
GCTGTCCACGTGCCCACCGTGGTGTGAGTCGATCCTCGGCTTGAAAGGCGAGGCAGTGCAGGGAAACAGGTTTCCCTGGAATGTACTGAGACATCTGGGGGACTCTGTTATGATGGCACGACCCTGGAGTTCCTCTCGCGTTTCCTGTGGAGAGCGCCTCCACTTGAGATGAGACCGGAACGCCGAGAATTCTTTCTCGACACGCAGGGAAAGATCCCTCCTCTCGAGCTAGGAGGCGGAAACGGGGCTCCTCTGGATGTGGGCGGACTCTCGTGCTTCCTCTCGAGTGGAGACGGGTATGTCGGGATCTTCTTGAGTTGCAGCAAGGGTGTGAAGGACCCTTCGGAAGTTCCAGAGGTTAGGTGTGATTAGCCTCGAGACGTCTCAGCGGAAATGGGCATCATCTCGCGTGAGGGAGAACCTCCTGGATTTTCTCGGGTTGCGTCAGGTGCTCTCGATTTACGATGGGGACTCATTGACCCTCTCTGTGGCCTCAGGAAGGCCAGTCCATGCGAGTTCTCCGGGGCCTCTCGGATTCCTCTCCAATCGATGCGGGGCTAATACCTTGTGTGGAGTCGGTGCCAGAACCTGAGGATTCCTCTCCATTGCTGACATGTATCTTGGGTACTTCTGAGTCTCCCCAGGGGGTCAGTCCTCGTCTCAAGTGGTGCATGCACGTGCGCTTTCCTCCCGAGTGTAGCAGCAGTGTCACCCTTCCTTCGCATGGATCAAGTTATCTTTGGCTTTCGCTCGAGGCTTTCCCTCTGAGCTTTCCCACGAGGCTTTCCCACGAGGCTTTCCCACAGGCTGTCCACGTGCACCGTGGTGTGAGTCGATCCTCGGCTTGAAAGTCGAGCAGTGTAGGGAACACAGGTTTCCCTGGAATGGACTGAGACATCTGGGGACTCTGGGAATGGTGGCATGACCCTGGATTTCCTCTCACCTTTCCTGTGGAGAGCGCCTCCTCTTGAGATGCGACGGGAACGCCAGGAATTCTTTGCCGACCACGCAGCAAAGGATGCTCCACTCGAGCTATGAGGCAGATTGGGGTCTCCTCAGGATGTGGGCGGGATGATCGTGTTTCCCCTCGAGTGGAGATGGGTATGTCGGGGAACTTCTTGAGTTGCAGCAAGGGTGTGAAGGACCCTTTGGAAGTTCCAGAGTTTAGGTGTGATTAGCTTCGAGACCCTCAGCGGAAATGGGCCTCATCTCGCCTGGAGGGGAGAACCTCCTGGATTTTCTCGAGTTGCCGCAGGTGCTCTCGACTTACGACAGGGACCTAAGGGACCCGCTCTGGTGGTCTCAGGAAAGGCCAGTCCCCATGCGAGTTGCTCGGGGCCCTCTCAGGATTCCTCTCCATCGATGCCGGGCCTAAGACCTTGTGTGGAGTCGGTGCCAGAACCTGAGTATGCTCTCCCATGCTGACATGGATGTTGGGGAACTTCTGGAGTCTCTCAGGGGAGTCAGTCCTCGTCTCGAGTGGGGGCATGCACGTGGCTTTCCTCCGAGCTGTAGGAGCAGTGTCATGCTTCCTTCGCTTGGATCAGGGGATCTGTGGCTTTGCTCGAGCTTTCCACGAGGCTTTTCACGAGGCTCTCCACAGGCTGTCCCACGGTGCCACCGTGGTGTGAGTCCATCCTCGGCTTCAAAGTCGAGGCAGTGCAGGGAAAACAGGTTTCCCTGGAATGGACTGAGACATCTGGGGAACTCTGGAATGGTGGCACGACCTGGAGTTCCTCTGGCCTTTCCTGTGGAGAGCGCCTCCTCTTGAGATGCGACAGGAACACCGGGAATTCTTTCCCGACCACGCAGGGAAAGGATCCCTCCTCTCGAGCTAGGAGGCGGAAACGGGACTCCCTCTGAATGTGGGCGGGACTCTCGTGCTTCCTCCTGAGAAGAGACGGTTATATCGGGAACTTCTTGTGTTGCAGCAATGGTTTGGAAGGACCCTTTGGAAGTTCCAGAGCTTAGGTGTGATTAGCCTCAAAACGCCTCAGCGGAAATGGGCCTCATCTCTCCTGGAGGGGAGAACCTCCTGGATTTTCTCGAGGTGCGGCAGGTGGTCTCGACTTATGACGGGGACCTCAGGGGCCCGCTCTGGTGGCATCAGGAAAGGCCAGTCCCCATGCGAGTTGCTCGGGGGCCTCTCAGATTCCCCTCCGGGCGATGCAAGGGCCTAAGACCTTGTGTGGAGTCGGTGCCGCAACCTGAGGATTCCTCTCCAGGGATGACATGGATCTTGGGGTACATCTGGGGTCTCCCCAGGGGAGTCAGTCCTCGTCTCGAGTGGGGGCATGCACGTGCGTTTTCCTCCCGAGCTGTAGCTGCAGTGTCACGCTTCCCTTCTCGTGGATCAAGGGATCTGTGGCTTTCTCTCGAGGCTTTCCCACGAGGCTTTCCCACGAGGCTTTCACACAGGGCTGTCCCACATCCGTGTGTGAGTCTATCCTCTGCTTGAAAGTCGAGGCAGTGCAGGGAAAACAGGTTTCCCTGGAATGGACTGAGACATCTGGGGGACACTGGCAACGGTGGAACGACCCTGGAGTTCCTCTCGCCTTTCCCTGTGGAGAGCGCCTCCTCTTGAGATGCGACGGGAACGCCGGGGATTCTTTCCCGAACACGCAGGGAAAGGATCCCTCCACTCGAGCTAGGAGGCGGAACACGGGCTCCTCGCGATGTGGGCAGGACTCCGTGCTTCCTCTCGAGTGGAGACGGGTATGTAGGGGAACTTCATGAGTTGCAGCAAGGGTGTGAAGGACCCTTTGGAAGTTCCAGAGGTTAGGTGTGATTAGCCTCGAGACGCCTCAGCGGAAATGGGCCTCATCTCTCCTGGAAGGGAGAACATCCTGGATTTTCTCGAGTTGCGGCAGGTGCTCTCGACTTACGACGGGGACCTCAGGGACTCGCTCTGGTGGCCTCAGGAAAGGCCAGTCCCCATGCGAGTTGCTCGGGGGTCTCTCGGGATTCCTCTCCCGTCGATGCCGGGGCCTAAAACCATGTGTGGTTTCGGGGCCGGGAGCTTAGGATTCCTCTCCAGTGCTGACAAAGATCTTGGGGTTCTTCTGGAGTCTCCCCAGGGTAGTCAGTCCTCGTCTAGAGTGGGGGCATGCACCTGCGCTTTCCTCCCGAGCTGTAGCAGCAGTGTCACGCTTTCCTTCGCGTGGATCAAGGGATCTGTGGCTTTCCCTGGAGTCTTTCCCTCGAGAATTTCCCACGAGGCTTTCCCAAGAGGCTTTCCCACAGGGCTGTCCAACGTGTCACTGTAGTGTGAGTCGACCCTTGGCTTGAAAGTTGAGGCAGTGCTGGAAAAAACAGGTTTCCCTGGACATGGACGGAGACATTTGGGGGACTCTGGGAATGGTGGCACGAACCTGGAGTTCCTCTGGCCTTTACTGTGGAGAGGGCCTCCTCTTGAGATGCGACGGGGAACGTCGGGAATTCTTCCCGACCACGCAGGGAAAGTGTCCCTCCTCTCCAGCTATGAGGCGGTAACGGGGCTCCTCTGGATGTGGGCGGGAACTCGTTCTTCCTCTCGAGTGGAGACGGGTATGTCGAGGCACTTTTTGAGTAGCAGCAAGGGTGTGACGGACCCTTTGGAAGTTCCAGAGGTTAGTTGTGATTAGCCTCCAGACGCCTCATTGGAAATGGGCCACATCTTGCCTGGAAGGGAGAACCTCCTGGATGTTCTCGAGTTGGGGCAGGTGCTCTCGTCATACGACGGGGACCTCAGGGACCCGCTCTGGTGGACTCAGGAAAGGCCAGTCCACATGAATGTTGCTCGGGTGTCTCTCGGAATTTTCTCTCCCGTAGATGCTGGAGCCCAAAACCTTGTGTTGAGTCAGTGCCGGAAACTGAGGATTCCTCTCCTGTGCTGACATGGATCATGGGGTACTTCTGGAGTCTCCCGGGTTAGTCAGTCCTAGTCTCGAGTGGGGGCATGCACGTTCAATTTCCTCCCGATCTGTGGAAGCAGTGTCACACTTCCGATAGCGTGTATCAAGGGATCTGCAGCTTTCCCTCGAGGCTTTCCAATGAGGCTTTCCCTCGAGGATTTTCCTCAGGGGCTGTCCCACGTGCCACCGTGGTGTGAGTCGATCCTCGGCTTGAAGTCGAGGCAGTGGAGGGAAAACAGGTTTCCCTGGAATTGACAGATATCTGGGGGACTCTGGGAATGGTGGAACGACCCTGGAGTTTCTCCTCGCCTTTCCTGTGGAGAGGGCCTCCTCTTGAGATGCGACTGGAACGCCGGGAATGCTTTACAGACCACGCAGGTAAAGGATCCCTCCTCTCGAGCTATGAGGTGGAAACGGTGCTCCTCTGAAAGTGGGCGGGAAGATCTTGATACTCTCGAGTGGAGCGGGTATGTCGGAGAACTTCTTGAGTTGCAGCAAGGGTGTGAAGGACCTTTGGAAGTTCCAGAGGTTAGGTGTGATTAGCCTCCAGACGCCTCAGCGCAAATGGGCCTCATCTCGCCTTTAAGGACGCCAAGATCCATGTCAGCACTGGAGAGGAATCCTCAGGTTCCGGCACCGACTCCACACAAGGTCTTAGGCCCCGGCATCGACGGGAGAGGAATCCCGAGAGGCCCCCGAGAAACTCGCATGGGGAATCGCCTTTCCTGAGGCCACCAGAGCGGGTCCCTCAGGTCCCCGTCGTAAGTCGAGATCACCTGTCCCAACTCAAAAAAATCCAGGAGGTTCTCCCCTCCAGGCGAGATGAGGCCCATTTTCCGCTGAGGCGTCTCGTGGCTAATCACACCTAAACCTCTGGAACTTCCAAAGGGTTCTTCACACCCTTGCTGCAACTCAAGAAGTTCCCCGACATACCCGTCTCCACTCGAGAGGAAGCACGAGAGTCCCGCCCACATCCAGAGGAGCCCCGTTTCCGCCTCACAGCTAGAGAGGAGGTATCCTTTCCCTGCGTGGTCCGGAAAGAATTCCCGGTCTTCCCGTCACAACTCAAGAGGAGGCGCTTTCAACAGGAAAGGTGAGAGGAACTCCAGGGTCGTGCCACCATTCCCAGAGTACCCCAGATATCTCAGTCCATTCCAGGGAAACCTGTTTTCCCTGCACTGCCTCGACTTTCAAGCCGAGGATCGACTCACAGCACGGTGGCACGTGGGACAGCCCTGTGGGAAAGCCTCGTGAGAAAGCCTCATGGGAAAGCCTCGAGGGAAAGCCACTGATCCCTTGATCCACTCGACGGGAAGAATGACACTGCTGCTACAGCTCGGGAGGAAAGCGCTCTTCAATGCCCCCACTCGAATGAGGACTGACTCCCCTGGGGAGACTCCGAAGTACCCCAAGATCCATGTCAGCACTGGAGAGGAATCCTCAGGTTCCAGGACTGACCCACACAAGTTCTTAGGCCCCGGAATCGACGGGAGAGGAATCCCGAGAGGCCACCGAGCAACTCGCATGGGACTGGCCTTTCCTGCGGCCACCAGAGCGGGTCCCTGAGGTCCCCGTCGTAAGTCGAGAGCACCTGTTGCAATTCGAGAAAATCCAGGAGGTTCTCCCCTCCAGGCAAGATGAGGCGCATTTCCGCTGAGGCGTCTAGAGGCTAAATGCACCTAACATCTGGAACTTCCAAAATGTCCTTCACACCCTTTCTGCAACTGAATAAGTTCCCCGACATACTCGCCTCCACTCGAGAGGAAGCACGAGAGTCCCGCCCACATCCAGAGGAGCCCCGTTTCCGCCTCCTAGCTCGAGAGGAGGGATCCTTTCCCTGCGTGGTGGGGAAAGAATTCCCGCGTTCCCGTCGAATCTCAAGAGGAGGCGCTCTACACAGGAAAGGCGAGAGGAACTCCAGGGTCGTGCCACCATTCCAGAGTCCCCCAGATGTCTCAGTCCATTCCAGGGAAACCTGTTTTCCCTGCACTGCCTCGACTTTCAAGCGGAGGATCGACTCACATCACGGTGGCACGTGGGACAGCCCTGTGGGAAAGCCTCGTGGGAAAGCCTCCTGTGAAAGCCTCGAGGGAAAGCCACAGATCCCTTGATGCACGCGAAGGGAAGCGTGACACTGTTGCTACAGCTCGGGAGGAAAGCGCACGTGCATGCCCCCACTCGAGACGAGGACTGACTGTCCTGGGGAGACTCCAGAAGTACCCCAAGATCCATGTCAGCACTGGAGAGGAATCGTCAGGCTCCGGCTCCGACTACTCACAAGGTCTTAGGCCCCGGAATCGACGGTAGAGGAATCCGGAGAGGCCCCGAGCAACTCGCAATGGGACTGGCCTTTCCTGATCCCACCAGAGCGGGTCCCTGAGGTCCCCGTCGTAAGTCGAGAGCACCTGCTGCAACTGGAGAAAATCAAGGAGGTTCTCCCCTCCAGGCGAGATGAGGCCAATTTCCGCTGAGGCGTCTCGAGGCTTTTCACACCTAAACTCTGGAACTTCCAAAGGGTCCTTCGCACCTTGCTGCAACTCAAGAAGTTCCCCGACATACCCGTCTCCACTTGAGAGGCAGCACGAGAGTCTCGGCCACATTCAGAGGAGCCCCGTTTCCGTCTCCTAGCTCGAGAGGAGGGATCCTTTCCCTGCGTGGTCGGGAAAGAATTCCCGGCATTCCCGTCGCATCTCAAGAGGAGGCGCTCTCCACAGGAAAGGCGAGAGGAACTCCAGGGTCGTGCCACCATTTCCCAGAGAAAACCAGATGTCTCAGTCCATTCCAGGGAAATCTATTTTCCCTTCACTGGCCTCGACTTTAAAGCCGAGGATCGACTCACACCACAGTGGCACGTGGGAAAGCCCTGTGGGAAGCCTCGTGGGAAAGCGTCATGGGAAAGGTCTAGAGGGAAAGCCACAGATCCCTTGATCCACGAAAAGGGAAGCGTGAAACTGCTGCTACAGCTCGGGAGGAAATCACACGTGCATGTCCTCTCTCGTGACGAGGACTGACTCCCCTGGGGAGACTCCAGAAGTACCACAAGATCCATGTCGGCACTGGAGAGGAATCCTCAGGTTCCGTCACTGAGTCCACACAAGGTCTTAGGCCCCAGCATCGACGGGAGAGGAATCCCGAGAGGCCCGGGAGAAACTCGCATGGGGACTGGCCTTTCCTGAGGCCACAGAGCGGGTCCCTGAGGCCCTCGTCGTAAGTCGAGAGCACCTGCCGCAAGTCGAGAAAATCCAGGAGGTTCTCCCCTCCAGGCGAGATGAGGCCCATTTTCGGCTGAGGCAACTAGGGGGTAATCACACTTATAACTCTCGACTTCGAAAGGGTCCTTCACACCCTTGCTGCAACTCAAGAAGTTTCCCCGACATATCCGTCTCCACTCAAGAGGAACCCGAGCGTTCCCGCCGTATCCAGAGTGGCCCGTTTCCGCCTGCTAGCTCGAGAGGAGGGATCCTTTCCCTGCGTGGTCCTGAAAGAATTCCTAGCGTTCCCGTCTCATCTCAAGAGGAGGCGGCTCTCCACAGTAAAGGCGAGAGGAACTCCAGTATCAGGCCCCATTCCCAGAGTCCCCCAGATGTCTCAGTCCATTCCAGGGAAACCTGTTTTCCCTGCACTGCCTCCACTTTCAAGCTGAGGATCGACTCACACCACAAGGCACGTGGAAAAGCCCTGTGGGAAAGCCTCGTGGGAAAGCCTCATGGGAAAGCCTCGAGGGAAAGCCCCCTGATCCCTTGATCCAAGCGAAGGGAACCGTGACACTGCTGCTACAGGTCGGGAGGAAATAGCACGTGCATGCCCCCACTCGAGACGAGGACATACGCCTCTGGGGAGACTTCAGAAGACCCGAAGATCCATGTCGGCACTGCAGAGGAATCCTCACGTTCCGGCACTGACTCCACACAAGGTCTTAGGCCCGGCATCGAGGGGAGAGGAATCCCGAGAGGCCCCGAGCAACTCACATGGGGACGGGCCTTTCCTGAGGCCACAAGAGCGGGTCCTGAGGTCCCAGTCGTAAGTCGAGAGCACCTGCCGCAATTCGAGAAAATCCAGGAGGTTCTCCCCTCCAGGCGAGATGAGGCCCATTTCCGCTGAGGCGTCTCCAGGAAAATCACACCTAACTCTGGAACTTCCAAAGGGTCCTTCACACCCTTGCTGCAACTCAAGAAGTTCCCCGACATACCCGTCTCCACACGAGAGGAAGCAGGAAAGTCCCGCCCACATCAAGAGAAGCCACGTTTCCGCCTCCTAGCTCGAGAGGTTTGATCCTTTCCCTGCGTGTCAGGAAAGAATTCGCGGCGTTCCGTCACATCTGAAGAGGAGGCGCTCTCCAGAGGAAAAGCGAGAGGAACTCCAGGTACTGCCACCATTCCCAGAGTCCCCCAGATGTCTCAGTCCATTCCAGGGAACCTGTATTCCCTGCACAGCCTCGACTTTCAAGCCGAGGATCGACTCACACCACAGTGGCACGTGGGGCAGCCCTGTGGGAAAGCCTCCTGGGAAGCCTCGAGGGAAAGCCACAGATCCTTGATTCACGCGAAGGTAAGCGTGACAATGTTGCTAAAGCTCGGAGGAAAGTGCACGTGCATGCCCCACTCGAGTAGAGACTGACTGTCCTGGGAGACTCCAGAAGTACCCCAAGATCCATGTCAGCACTGGAGAGGAATCATCAGGTTTCGGCACCGACTCCACAGAAGGTCTTAGGCCCGCATCTACGAGAGAGGAATCCCGAGAGCCCCGGAGCAACTCGCATGGGACTGGCCTTTCCTGAGGCCACCAGAGCGGGTCCCTGAGGTCCCTCGTAAGTCGAGAAACCTGCCGCACCTCGAGAAATTCAGGAGGTTCTCCCCTCCAGGCGAGATGAGGCCCATTTCCGCTGAGGCGTCTCGAGGCTAATCACACCTAACCTCTGGAACTTCCAAAGGGTCCTTCACACCCTTGCTGCACCTCAAGAAGTTCCCAACATACCCGTCTCCACTCGAGAGAAGCACGAGAGTCCGCCCACAACCAGAGGATCCCCGTTTCCCCTCCTAGTTCGAGAGGTGGGATCAGTTCCCTGTGTGGTCGGAAAAGAATTCCCGGCGTTCCGTCGGATCTCAGAGGAGGCGCTATCCACAAGAAAGGCGAGAGGAACTCCAGGGTCGTGCCACCATTCCAGAGTCCCCGAGATGTCTCAGTCATTCCAGGGAAACCTGTTTTCCCTGCTTGCTTCGACTTTCAAGTCGAGGATCGACTCACACCACGGTGGCACGTGGGACAGCCCTGTGGGAAAGCCTCGTGGGAAAGCCTTGAGGGAAAGACACAGATCCCTTGATTCACGCGAAGGGAAGCGTGACACTGCTGCTACAGCTCGGAGGAAAGCGCACGTGCATGCCCCCACTCGAGACGAGGACTGACTCCACTGGGGAGACTCCAGAAGTACCCCAAGATCCATGTCAGCACTGGAGAGGAATCCTCTGGTTCCGGCACCGACTCCACACAAGGTCTTAGGCCCCAGCATCGACGGGAGAGGAATCCCGAGAGGCCCCCGAGCAACTCGCATGCGGACAGGCCTTTCCTGAGGCCACCAGAGCGGGTCCCTGAGGTCCCCGTCATAAGTCGAGAGCACCTTCCGCAACTCGAGAAAATCCAGGAGGTTTTCCCCTCCAGGCGAGATGAGGCCCATTTCCGCTGAGGCGTCTCGAGGCTAATCACACCTAAACCTCTGGAACTTCCAAAGGGTCATTCACACCCTTGCTGCAACTCAAGAAGTTCCCCGACATACCCGTCTCCACTTGAGAGGAAGCACGAGAGTCCCGCCTCACATCCAGAGGAGCCCCGTTTCCGCCTCCTAGCTCGAGAGGAGGGATCCTTTCCTTGCGTGGTCGAGAAAGATTTCCCGGCGTTCCCGACGCATCTCAAGAGGTCGCGCTCTCCAGAGGAAAGGCGAGAGGAACTCCATGGTCGTGCCAACAATCCCAGAGTCCCCCAGATGTCTCAGTCCATTCCAGGGAGACCTGTTTTCCCTACACTGCTCGAGTTTCAAGCCTAGGATCGACTAACACCACGGTGGCACGTGGACAGCCCTGTGGGAAAGCCTCGTGGGAAAGCCTTGTTGGAAAGCCTCGTGGGAAAGCCTCGAGGGAAAGCCACTTATCCCTTGATCCACACGACTGGAGCATGACACTGCTGCTACAGCTAGGGAGGAAAGGCAGGTGCATGCCCCACTCGAGACGAGGACTGACTCCCCTGGGGAGACTCCAGAAGTACCCCAAGATCCATGTCAGCACTGCAGAGGAAACCTCAGGTTCCGGCACTGACTCCACACAAGGTCTTAGGCCCGGCATCGACGGGAGAGGAATCCTGAGAGGCCCGAGCAATTCGCATGGGAGTGGCCTTTTCTGAGGCCCCAGAGCGGGACGTTGAGGTCCCGTCGTAAGTCGAGAGCAACTACCCTATCTCGAGAAAATCCAGGAGGTTCTCCCCTCCAGGCGAGATGGGGCCCATTTCTGCTGAGGCGTCTCGAGGCTCATCACACCTAATCTCTGGAACTTCCAAACGGTGCTTCACACCCTGGCTGCAACTCAAGATGTTCCCCTACATACCGTTTCCACTCGAGAGGAAGCACGAGAGTCCCGCCCACATCCAGAGGAGCCCCGTTTCTGCCTACTAGCTCGAGAGACATCATCGCTTCTCTCTCCCGGCGGCCGAGAGGAGTCCACAGGAGGCGGTCCAGGGTCGTGCCACCTTTCCCAGAGTCCCCCAGATGTCTCAGTCCATTCCAGGGATCGTGCCACCTTTCCCAGAGTCCCCCAGATGTCTCAGTCCATTCCAGGGATACCTGTTTTCCCTGCACTGATCGACATTCAAGCCGAGGATCGACTCACACAACACGGTGGCACGTGGGACAATCATGTGGGAAAGCCTCATGGAAAAGCCTCGTGTGAAAGCTTCCAGGAA
>NW_017191310.1:0-10837 GCF_001704415.2 Capra hircus
CATGTGATTGTTGAGGCCTCCTTTCCCAGGAGGCACAGGAAGCTTAAAGCATCCTAGGAATGTAGGGGCATCCGAGGAGTCAAAATCTTTATAATAGGACTGATTAAAAGTTTCATTTTTTGGGTCAATGCTTGCTGCTAAATTTTCATATCCTTTATTTTTAGATAGAGTTGGTATATTAAAAAAACAAGTAGTAGACCTGGTATTAGCAACATTAGATCTTTGAGTTAAGTACCTTCTTTGTTATAACCCACTGCACCTTTGTTTTATAGAGATGTAACTTTAATGCTTTAAGGAAATGCAGATTAAAGAAAAACACTTCAGAGGAAACAAAATTAACATTCATTAAGGAAGAGAGCCAAAAAGTGTTTAACAAGCCTCTTGGCCAGAAGATAATGTAAATCACCAGAGACCTTTTGTATACAAAATGATGTACAGAAGAGTCTGGGGTGCGAACGCTACATAATTTTGTGTTACCCATTGAACTCCATGTTTTATCAAAAGTATAAAAGGCTTTATGAACAATAAAGATGGGGCCAGTTTCTCGGACCAGTTTCTCGAACTAGTCTCTCGCCTGGTTTCTTGAGACTCAGGCTCCCCCCGTGTCTTTTTCTCTCTTTCTTCTTCTCTCCTTTCCTTCTCTCTGCTTTTTACTTTAACTTCAGGCTGAATCACACCAGGGCGCGGAGGCTCGCCAGGTCTACTTACTTGCCTGGCTGTTAAGACCTGCACGAAAGGAGCTTAAGGTGTGGCACCCTTAGATATTCAAGCAGGGCTGGTGGCCAACGTAGATGGTGAAAATTCCTTGTCTGGAATTTATTGGCCTTCCACGTAAACCAAGCTATTCAGCCCTTTTCTTCCAGTTAATCTTCTTACTACACTATAATTTCTTAATCTAATCTTACATTAATAAATAAAAAAGACTTTCCACGACAACGCCGTCCATCCGTCGAATTCCCTGGATCCAGCGGGCTGGACCCCGCAGACTGAGATATCTGGGGACTCTTGAATGGTGGCACGACCCTGGAGTTCTCCGCCTTTCCTGTGGAGAGCGCCTCCTCATGAGATGCGACGGGAACACCGGGAATTCTTTCACGAACATGCAGGGAAAGGATACCTGACCTCGAGGTATGAGGCGGAAACGGGGCTCCTCTGGATGTGGGCGGATTCTCGTGCTTCCTCTCGAGTGGAGTCAGGTATGTCGGGGAACTTCTTCAGTTGCAGCAAGGGTGTGAAGGACCCTTTGGAAGTTCCAGATGTTAGGTATGGTTAGCTTCGAGACGCCTCAGAGGAAAAGGCCTCATCTCGCCTGGAGGGGAGAACCTCCTGGATTTTCTCGAGTTGCGGCAGGTGCTCTTGACTTACTACGGGGACCTCAGGGACCCGCTCTGGTGGCCTCAGGAAAGGCCAGTCCCCATGCGAGTTGCTCTGGGGCCTCTCGGGATTCCTTTCCCGTCGATGCCGGGGCCTAAGACCCTGTGTGGAGTCGGTGCCGAAACCTGAGGTTTCCTCTCCAGTGCTGACATGGATCTTGGGGTACTTCTAGAGTCTCCCAGGGGAGTTAGTCGTCGTCTTGTGTGGGGGCATGAACGTGCGCTTTCCTCCGAGATGTAGCAGCAGTGCAACGCTTCCCTTCGCGTGGATCAAGGGATCTGTGGCTTTCACTCGAGGCTTTCCCACGAGGCTTTCCCACAGGGCTGTCCCACGTGCCATCGTGGTGTGAGTCGATCCTCGCTAGAAATTCGAGCAGTGCAGGGAAATCAGGTTTCCCTGAAATGGACTGAGACATCTGGGGACTCTGGGAATGGTGGCACGACCCTGGAGTTCCTCTCGCCTTTCCTGTGGAGAGCGCCTCCTCTTGGGATGCGACAGGAACGCCGGGAATTCTTTCCCGACCACGCAGGGAAAGGATCCCTCCTCTCGAGCTAGGAGGCGGAAACGGGGCTCCTCTGGATGTGGGCGGTCTCTGGTGCTTCTTCTCGAGTGGAGACGAGTATGTCGGGGAACTTCTTGAGTTGCAGCAAGGGTGTGAAGGGTCCTTTGGAAGTTCCAAAGGTTAGGTGTGATTAGCCTCGAGACGCCTAAGCGGAAATAGGCCTCATCTCGCCTAGAGGGGAGAACCTCCTGGATTTTCTCGAGTTTTGGCAGGTGCTTTCGACTTACGACGGGGTCCTCAGGGACCGCTCTGGTGGCCTAGAAAGCCAGTCCCATGCGAGTTGCTCGGACTCCTCTCGGATTCTTCTCCCGTCGATGCCGGGGCATAAACTTGTGTGGAGATGGTGCCGGAACCTGAGGATTCCTCTCCAGTGCTGACATGGATCTTGGGGTATTTCTGGAGTCTACCCAGGGGAGTCAGTCCTCGTCTCGAGTGGGGCATGCACGTGCGCTTCCCTCCCGAGCTGTAGCAGCAGTGTCACGCTTCCCTTCGCCTGGATCAAGGGATCTGTGCTTTCCCTTGTGGCTCTCACCACGAGGCTTTCCCAGGAGGCTTTCCCACAGGGCTGTCCCACGTGCCACCGTGGTGTGAGTCGATCCTCGGCTTGAAAGTCGAGGCAGTGCAGGGAAAACAGGTTTCCCTGGAATGGACTGTGACATCTGGGGACTCTGGAATGTGCAAGACCCAGGAGTTCCTCTCGCTTTTCCTGTTGAGAGCGCCTCTCTGGAGATGCGACGGGAAGGCCGGGAATTCTTTCCGACACGCAGGGAAAGGATCCCACCTCTCGAGCTATGCGGCGGAAACTGGGCTCCTCTGGATGTGGGCGGGACTCTCGTTCTTCCTCTCGACTGGAGATGGGTATGTCGAGGAACTTGTTGAGTTGCAGCAAGGGTGTGAAAGACCCTTTGGAAGTTCCAGAGGTTAGGTGAGATTAGCCTCGAGACGCCTCAGCGGAAATGGGCCTCATCTCGCTTGGAGGGGAGAACCTCCTGGATTTTCTCGAGTTGCAGCAGGTGCTCTCGACTTACGACGGGCCCCTTAGGGACACGCTCTGGTGGCCTCAGGAAAGGACAGTCCCCATGCGAGTTGCTCTGGGGCCTCTTGGGATTCCTCTCCCGTCGATGCGGGGCCTAAGACCTTGTGTGGAGTCGGTGCCAGAACCTGAGGATTCCTTCCAGTGCTGATATGGATCTTGGGTACTTCTGGAGTGTCCCCACAGGGAGTCAGTCCTCGTCTCGAGTGGGGCTGCACGTGCGCTTTCCTCCCGAGCTCTAGCAGCAGTGTCACGCTTCCGTCGCGTGATCAAGTGATCTTTGCCTTTCTCTGAGGCTCTCCCACGAGGCTTCCAGGAGACTTTCCCCAGGGATGTCCACGTGCCACCTGGTGTGAGTCGATCTCGCTTGAAAGTCGCGGTATCGAGGGAAAACAGTTTTCCCTGGAATGGACTGAGACATCTGCGGGACTCTGGGAATGGTGGCAAGACCCGGGTTCCTCTCGCCTTTCCTGTGGAGAGCACCTTTTTTGAGATGCGACGGGAACGCCGGGAATTCTTTCCGCACCAGGGAAAGGATCCCTCCTCTCGAGCTAGGAGGCGGAACAGGCTCCTCTGGATGTGGGCGGGAGTCTCGTGCTCTCTCGACTGGAGACGGGAATGTCGGGGAACTTCTTGAATTGCAGCAAGGGTGTGAAGGACCCTTTGGAAGTTCCAGAGGTTAGGTGTGATTAGCCTCGAGACGCCTCAGCAGAAATGGACCTCATCTCGCCTCGAGGGGACAACCTCCTGGATTGTTTCTAGTTGGCGGCAGGTGCTCTCGTCTTACGACGGGGACCTCAGGGACCCGCTCTGGTGGCCTCAGGAAAGGCCAGTCCCCATGCGAGTTGCTCGGGGTCTCTCGGGATTTCTCTGCGTCCTGCCGGGGCTTAAGACCTTGTGTGTGTCGGAGCCGAACGTAAGGATTCCTCTCTAGTGCTGGCATGGATCTTGGGTACCTCTGCAGTCTCCCCAGGGAGTCAGTCCTCGTCTCAAGTAGGGGCATGCACCTGCGCTTTCCTCCGAACTGCAGCAGCAGTGTCACGCTTCCCTCCCGTGGATCAAGGGATCAGTGGTTTCCCTCGGGGCTTTCCCATGAGGCTTTCACACGAGGCTTTTCCCACAGGGCTGTCCCACGTGCCACCGTGGAGTCAGCCGATCCTCGGCTTGGAAAGTCGAGGCAGTGCATGGAAAACAGTTTTCCTGCAATGGACTGAGGCATCTGGGGGACTCTGGGAATGGTGGCATGACTCTGGAGTTCCTCTCGCCTTTCCTGTGGACAGCCCCTTCTCTTGAGATGGCACGGGAACGCCGGAATTCTTTCCCGACCACGAGGGAAAGGATCCGTCCAGTCGAGCTATGAGGCCGAAACGGGGCTCCTCTGGATGTGGGCGGGACTCTCGTGTTTCCTCTCGAGTGGAGACGGGTATGTCGGGGAACTTCTTGAGTTGCAGCATGGGTGTGAAGGAGCCTTTGGAAGTTCCAGAGGTTAAGGTTTGATTAGCCTCGAGACGCCTCAGATGAAATGGGCCCTCATCTCGCCTGTAGGGGAGAACCTCCTGGATTTTCTCGAGTTGCGGCAGGTGCTATCGACTTACGACAGGGACCTCAGGGACCCGCTCTGGTGACCTCAGGAAAGGCCAGTCCCCATGCGCGTTGCTCGGTGGTCTCTCGGGATTCCTCTCCCATTGATTCTGGGGCCTAAGACCTTGTGTGGAGTCGGTGCCGGAAACCTTCGGATTCCTCTGCAGTGCTGACATGGATCTTGGGGTACTTCTGGAGTCTCCCCAGAGGAGTCAGTCCTCGACTCGTGTGGGGAATGCACGTGCGATTTCCTCCAAGCTGTAGCAGCAGTGTCATGCTTCCCTTCGCGAGGATCAAGGGATCTGTGGCTTTCCCTGGAGGCTTTCCCCACGAGGCTTTCCTACGAGGCTTTCCCACGAGGCTTTCCCACGAGGCTTTCCCACAGGGCTGTCCACGTGCCAGCGTGGTGTGAGTCGATCTTCGGCTTGAAAGTGGAGGCAGGGCAGGGAAAACACGTTTCCCTGGAATGGACTGAGACATCTCGGGGACTCTGGAATGGTGGCACGACCCTGGAGTTCCTCTCGCCTTTCCTGTGGAGAGCGCCTCCTCTTGAGATGCGACGGGAACGTGGGGAATTCTCTCCCCACCACGCAGGGAAAGGATCCCTCCTCTCGAGCTAGGAGGCGGAAACGGGGCTCCTCTGGATGTGGGCGGGACTCTCGTGCTTCCTCTCGAGTGGAGACGGGTATGTCGGGGAACTTCTTGAGTTGCAGCAAGGGTGTGAAGGACCCTTTGGAAGTTCCAGATGTTAGATGTGATTAGCCTCGAGACGCCTCAGCGGAAATGGGCCTCATCTCGCCTGGAGGGGAGAACCTCCTGGATTTTCTCGAGTTGCGGCAGGTGCTCTCGACTTACGACGGGGACCTCAGGGACCCGCTCTGGTGGCATCAGGAAAGGCCAGTTCCCAAGCGAGTTGCTCGGGGGCCTCTCGGGATTCATCTCCCGTCGATGCCGGGGCCTAAGACCTTGTGTGGAGTCAGTGCCGGAACCTGAGGATTCCTCTCCAGTGCTGACATGGATATGGGGTACTTCTGGAGTCTCCCCAGGGGAGTCAGTCCTCGTCTCGAGTGGGGGCATGCCGGTGGGCTTTCCTCCCGAGCTGTAGCAGCAGTGTCGCTCTTCCCTTCTCGTGGATCAAGGCATCTGTGGCTTTCCCTCGAGGCTTTCCCACGAGGCTTTCCACACGAGGCTTTCCCACAGGGCTGTCCCACGTGCCACCGTGGTGTGAGTCGCATCCTCGGCTTGAAAGTCAAGGCAGTGCAGGGAAAACAGGTTTCCCTGGAATGGACTGAAACATCTGGGGAACTCTGGGAATCGGTGGCACGACCCTGGAGTTCCTCTCGCCTTTCCTGTGGAGAGCGCCTCCTCTTGAGGTGCGACGGGAACACTGGAATTCTTTCCTGACCACGCAGGGAAAGGATCCCTTCTCTCGAGCTAGGAGGCGGAAACGGGGCTCCTCTGGATATGGGCGGGACTCTCGTGCTTCCTCTCGAGTGGAGACGGGTATGTCGGGGAACTTCTTGAGTCGCAGCAAGGGTGTGAAGGACCCTTTGGAAGTCCAGAGGTTAGGTGTGGTTAGTCTCGACATGCCTCAGCGGAAATGGGCCTCATGTATCCTGGAATGGAGAGGCTCCTGGATATTCCCTAGTTCAGCAGGTGCTCTCGAGTTACGACGGGGACTTCAGGGACCCGCTCTGGCGGCCACAGGAAAGGCCAGTCATCATGCGTGTTCCTAGGGGGCCTCTCGTGATTCCTCTCCGTCGATGCCGGGGCCTAAGACCTTGTGTGGAGTCGGGGCCGGAACCTGAGGATTCCTCTCCAGTACTGACATGGATTTTGGGGTACTTCTGGAGTCTCCACAAGGGAGTGAGGCCTCGTCTCGAGTGGGGGCATGAGCGTGCCCTTTCTTCCCATGCTGTAGCAGCAGTGTCACACTTCCCCTTGCGTGGACCAAGGGGTCTGTGGCTTTCCGTCGAGTCTTTCCACGAGGCTTTCCCACAGCGCTGTCCCATGTGCCACGGTGGTGTGAGTCGATCCTCGGCGTGAAAGCCGAGGCAGTGAAGGGAAAACAAGTTCCTGTGGAATGGACTGAGACGTCTCGGGGAGTCTCGGAATGGTGGCACGACCCTGCAGTTCCTCTCCCCTTTCCTTTGGAGAGCGCCTCCCGTTGAGATGCGATGGGAATGCCGGGAATTCTTTCCCGACCAAGCAGGGAAAGGATCCCTCATCTCGAGCTACGAGCGGAAACGGAGCTCCTCTGGATGTGGCCGGAACCTCGTGCTTCCTCTTGAATGGAGACGGGTATGTCGGGGAACTTCTTGAGTTGCAGCATGACTGTGAAAGACTCTTTGGAAGTTCCAGAGGTCACGTGTGATTAGCCTCGAGACACCTCAGTGGAAACGGGCCTCAATCTCGCCTGGAGGGGAGAACCTCCTGGATTTTACCGAGTTGCGGCAGGTGCTCTCGACTTACGACGGGGACCTCATGGACCCGCTCTGGTGACCTCAGTAAAGGCCAGTCCCCATGCGAGTTGCTAGAGGGCGTGTCACTATTCCTCTCCCGTCAATGCCAGGGCCTAAGACCTTGTGTGGAGTCGGGGCCAGAACCTGAAGATTCCTCTCCAGGGCTGACATGCATCTTGAGGTACTTCTGGAGTCTCCCAGGGTAGTCAGTCTCGACTCGAGTGGGGGCATGCACGTGCGCTTTCCTCCCGTGCTGTAGCAGCAGTGTCAAGCTTCCCATCGCGTGGATCAAGGGATCTGTGGCTTTCCCTCGAGGCTTTCAGACGAGGCTTTCCCACAGGGCTCTCCCACGTACCACCGCGATCCTCGCCTCTGCCACCGTGATCCTCGCCGTGCAAGTCGAAGCAGTGCAGGGAAAACAGGATCCTCTGGAATGGACTGAGACATCTGGGGGATTCTTGGAATGGTGGCACGACCCATGAGTTCCTCTCGCCTTTCCTGTGCAGCGCGGCCTCTCTTGAGAATGCGTCGGAAATGCCAGAAATTCTTCCCGAGGAAGCATAGAAGGATCCCTTATCTCGAGCTTGGAGGAGGAAACGGAGCTCCTCTGGAGGTGGCTGGACCCTCGTGCTTCCTCTGGAGTGGAGACGGGTATGTCGGGGAACTTCTTGAGTTGTAGCAAGGGTGTGTAGGACCCTTTGGAAGTTCCAGAGTTTAGGCGTGATTACTCTCGAGACGCCGCAGAGAAAATGGGCCTCATCTCGACTGAAGCAGAGAACCTCCTGGATTTTCTCGAGTTGCGGCAGGTGCTCTCAACATACGACCGTGACCTCAGGGACAGTGTAGCAGGTGTGTCACGCTTCCCGTCGCGGGGATCAAGGGATCTGTGGCTTTCCCTCGAGGCTTTCCCACGAGGCCTTCCACAGGGCTGTCCACGTGACACCATGGTGTGAGTCGATACTCGGCGTGAAAAGTCGAGGCAGTGCAGGGAAAACAGGTTCCTCTGAAATGGACTGACACATTTGGGGGACTCTTGGAATGGTGGCTCGACCCTGGGAGTTCCTCTCGCCTTTCCTATTGAGAGCCCTTACTCTTGAGATGCCACGGGAACGCCGAAAAATCTTTCCTCACTAAGCAGGATAGGATCCCTCATCTCAAGCTGCCAGGTGGAAACGGGGTTCCTCTGGATGTGGGCCGGACCCTCATGCTTCCTCTCTAGTGGAGACGGGTATGTCGGGGAACTTCTTGAGTTGCAGCAAGGACGCTTTTGAATTTCCAGAGTTTAGGTGTGATGAGCCTCCAGACGCCTCAGAGGAAATGGGCCTCATCTCGCCTGGAGGGGAGAACCTCCTGGATTTTCTAGAGTTGGGCAGGGTCTCTCGAGTTAAGACGGGGACCTCAGGAACCCGCTCTGGTGGCCTCAGGAAAGGCCAGTGCCCATGGGAGTTGCAAGGGGGCCTTTCGGGATTCCTCTCCCCTCGATGTTGGGGCCTAAGACCTTGTGTGGAGTCGGGGGCCGGAACCTGAGGATTCCTCCCAGTGCTGACATGGGTCTTGGCGTATTTCTGGAGTCTCCCCTGGGGAGTCAGTGCTCCTCTCGTGTGGGTGCATGCACGTGAGCTTTCCTCACGAACTGTAGCAGCAGTGTCACACTTCCCGTCGCGTGGATCAAGGGATCTGTGGCTTTCCCTCGAGGCTTTCCCACGAGGATTTTCCTCAGGGCTGTCCCACGTGCCACCGTGGTGTGAGTCGATCCTCGGCTTGAAAGTCGAGGCAGTGCAGGGAAAACAGGTTTCCCTGGAATTGACAGAGATATCTGGGGACTCTGGAATGGTGGAACGACCCTGGAGTTTCTCTCGCCTTTCCTGTGGAGAGGGCCTCCTCTTGAGATGCGACTGGAACGCCGGGAATGCTTTCCAGACCACGCAGGGAAAGGATCCCTCCTCTCGAGCTATGAGGTGGAAACGGTGCTCCTCTGAAAGTGGGCGGGAAGATGTTGATACTCTCGAGTGGAGACGGGTATGTCGGAGAACTTCTTGAGTTGCAGCAAGGGTGTGAAGGACCCTTTGGAAGTTCCAGAGGTTAGGTGTGATTAGCCTTGAGACGCCTCAGCGCAAATGGGCCTCATCTCGCCTTTAAGGACGCCAAGATCCATGTCAGCACTGGAGAGGAATCCTCAGGTTCCAGCACCGACTCCATACAAGTCTTAGGCCCCGGCATCGACGGAGAGGAATCCCGAGAGGCCCCCGAGCAACTCGCATGGGGAATGGCCTTTCCTGAGGCCACCAGAGCGGGTCCCTCAGGTCCCCGTCTTAAGTCGAGATCACCTGTCCCAACTCGAAAAAATCCACGAGGTTCTCCCCTCCAGGCGAGATGAGGCCCATTTCCGCTGAGGCGACTCGAGGCTAATCACACCTAAACCTCTGGAACTTCCAAAGGGGTTCTTCACACCCTTGCTGCAACTCAAGAAGTTCCCCGACATACCCGTCTCCACTTGAGAGGAAGCACGAGAGTCCGCCCACATCCAGAGGAGAGCCCGTTTCCGCCTCACAGCTAGAGAGGAGGTATCCTTTCCCTGCGTGGTCGGGAAAGAATTCCCAGTCTTCCCGTCACAACTCAAGAGGAGGCGCTCTCAACAGGAAAGGTGAGAGGAACTCCAGGGTCGTGCCACCATTCCCAGAGTACCCAGATATCTCAGTCCATTCCAGGGAAACCTGTTTTCCCTGCACTGCCTCGACTTTCAAGCCGAGGATCGACTCACAGCACGGTGGCACGTGGGACAGCCCTC
The DNA here is from genome assembly GCF_001704415.2 of Capra hircus. NCBI lineage: Eukaryota > Metazoa > Chordata > Mammalia > Artiodactyla > Bovidae > Capra > Capra hircus. Next base: position 9,801 of record NW_017191310.1, read on the forward strand.
TGAGAAACCTCGTGAGAAAGCCTCATGGGAAAGCCTCGAGGGAAAGCCACTGATCCCTGATCCACTCGACGGAAGAATGACACTGCTGCTACAGCTCGGGTGGAAAGCGCCCTTCAATGCCCCCACTCGAATGAGGACTGACTCCCCTGGGGAGACTCCCGAAGTACCCCAAGATCCATGTCAGCACTGGAGAGAATCCTCAGGTTCCAGGACCGACCCACACAAGGTCTTAGGCCCGGCATCGACGGGAGAGGAATCCCGAGAGGCCACCGAGCAACTCGAACGGGACTGGCCTTTCCTGCAGCCACCAGAGCGGGTCCCTGAGGTCCCCGTCGGAAGTCGAGAGCACCTGCCGCAACTCGAGAAAATCCAGGAGGTTCTCCCCTCCAGGCGAGATGAGGCGCATTTCCGCTGAGGCGTCTAGAGCTAATTGCACCCTAACATCTGGAACTTCCAAAAGGTCCTTCACACCGTTTCTGCAACTGAATAAGTTCCCGACATACTCGCCTCCACTCGAGAGGAAGCACGAGAGTCCCCCCACATCCAGAGGAGCCCCGATTCCGTCTCATAGCTCGAGAGGAGGGATCATTTCCCTGCTGGTCGGGAAAGAATTCCCGGCGTTCCGTGTCGCATCTCAAGAGGAGGCGCTCTCGACAGGAAAGTTGAGAGGAACTCTAGAGTCTGGCCACCATTCCCAGAGTCCCCCAGTTGTCTCAATCCATTCCCTGCACTACCTCGACTTTCAAGCCGAGGATCGACTCACACAACGGCGGCACCATGGACAGCCCTGTGGGAAAGCCTCGTGGAAAGCCTCCTGGTAAAGCCTCGAGGGAAACCACAGAACCCTTGATCCACTCGAATTGAAGCATGACACTGCTGCTACACCTCGGGAGGAAAGCGCACGGCAGGTCCCCACTCGAGACGAAGACTTACTCCCCTCGGGAGACACCAGAAGTACCCCAAGATCCATGTCAGCACTGGAGAGGAATCCTCAGTTCCTGCACACTCCACACAAGGTCTTAGGCCCCGGCATCGAC
>NW_017191311.1:0-10837 GCF_001704415.2 Capra hircus
CCTTTTTGCCAGGGAGGGCTCCACACTCACAGGCAAATCAAAGCAACTTTCCAAGTGAGTCAGCTCTTTCACATCAAAGTGGCCAAAGTTCAGACCTGATTTCCTTTAGGATGGAGTGGTTGCGTCTCCTACAAGCATGTAGTCTAAGCGACAACAAGTTTCAGTTCAAAAGTCAAGTTTTCAGTACTTTTCATAGACATTTTAGTATTTTGACTGGAATGCATGAGCTGTCTAGTGATTTCCAAGCATAAATGTTTTCATTTTTCCACTCTCTGCTCTTTCACTTTCATCAGGAGACTCTTTAGTTCTTCTTCACTTTCTGCCATAAGGGTGGTGTCATCTGCATATCTGAGATTATTGATATTTCTCCCAGCAAACTGGATTCCAGCGTGTGCTTCCTCCAGCCCAGTGTTTCTCATGATGTACTCTGCATATAAGTTAAATAAGCAGGTGACAATATGCAGCCTTGACATATTCCTTTTCCTATTTAGCACCAGTCTGTTGTTCCATGTCCAGTTCGAACTGTTTCTTCCTGACCTGCATACAGGTTTCTCAAGAGACAGGTCAGGTGGTCTGGTATTCCCATCTCTTTCAGAATTTTTCCCAGTTTATTGTGATCCACACAGTCAAAGGCTAGGGCATAGTCAATAAAGCAGAAATAGATGTGGTTTTTTTCTGGAACTCTCTTGCTTTTTGAATGATCCAGTGGATGTTGGCAGTTTGATCTCTGGTTTCTCTGCATTTTTTAAATCCCTCTTGAACATTTGGAAGTTCACAGTTCATGTGAACTTGGAGAATTTTGAGCATTATTTTACTAGTGTGTGAGATGAGTGCAATTGTGCAGCAGCTTGAATATTCTTTGTCATTGCCTTTCTTTGGGATTGGAAAGAAAACTGACCTAATGACTAGGTGTTTTGAAGAAAAAAAATCATTTTAACCCATTTTCTCTGAAGTGCAAGGCATATCATGGCCATCCCTGAATCATAAAGTCACCTTTTCTTTATGTAGTCATAGTTTCATGCCTAAATTATAGGCCAACTCGTGCTCAAATTGACTCTGATGTCAGGGGCAGATCAACTAATAAAAAAGCTTGGATTGTCCCTCTGGAGGAAAGTGAGATCTTGGTCCCACGAGAAGAATCTGAAGGGTTAAGGGAACTTGCAAGAGTGGGGAAAGCTTAGTCCATCCTACATGTACCAAAATCTTAAATAAGGCTTATTTACTTTACCGAAGTAAAAAAACAGATGATGAAAACAATTATAAATCAAGGAAAGGTAAAGAAACTCATAGTCTGTTATCAAAAATTGCATTCTAAGAAAACTTTGTTCTCTTAACCTAGAGAGGAGACTAAATTCCATCTGGTGCCAGCTTACCAGAAGACAAACAAACAAACAAACAAATTATCGGTAAGCTTAAAAAAAGTATATTCCATATATCTTGAAGTAGCAGTATTTCTGCAAAGGCATCAGTGTGAAACCATAGAGGAGATGGTTAAAACCTGATTAAATAGAAATTAACAATGTAATCTGGTCACTGCTGCGACTTGCAATGCTTTAATATGACAACTGGAATTATAACTGACAGCATTTGACCAGGACATATCAGATTTTCAGGGATGTCACATAATTTCTAGGATATCTATATTAGGAACTGAAGGAAATCTTTGAACCTAGGAAAGAAAACAACAGTCTCAAAGGCCCTTGCTGAATCATCTATCAGCAAGGAATGTCTTTGCAAGGATCGCAAAGTGAAGGGAAAATACACCGACCTGCCTCTGCAACTTCGGTCCTCTGAGCAGATCTGGAGGTCTCCCTTTGTATAAGCTAACCTGTTCCTTCCAAATAGAGGTTTGCAACACAAAACAAGTGGCCGCCTATTCTTCCCCGAAGGAGGCTCTCTTTCCCCACATCCTGCGAAACTCCCTTTCCCAGCCTCCTGGAAAAGCGCTTCTTGCAGTTCCTTTCAGAAAATCCTATGGACGGAGAAGCCTGGTAGGCTGCAGTCCGTGGGGTCGCTGAGGGTCGGACACGACTGAGCGACTGCACTTTCATTTTCACTTTCATGCATTGGGAGAAGGCAATGGCAACCCCACTTGCTGTCCTTGCCTGGAGAATCCCAGGGACGGGGGAGCCTAGTGGGCTACCGTCTATGGCGTCGCACAGAGTCGAACACGACTGAAGCAACTTAGCAGCAGCAGCAGCAGCAGTTCCTTTCTTAGGGGCAGTTATCCCTGAGATTGGGACCTGGAAAGGCAGAGCGCCACCTCCACACACACGTCTTTTCTGTCCCCTTTCCTCTGGAGGAGAGCTTTAGTGAGCCTAGGTCTGTCAGGAAAAATTCTTGGCTTTGACGGGATCACACCCGGTGTGTGAACCTGCATACCCCGACCTAGGGGCCACAGGGCACCTGTTTTGCTCAAGCGGGTCCTGGAGGGGTGCAGCATAGCAAGAGCTTAAAAATCCATCCAATTTGTCTTTTTTTTTACCTCGGAGAGAACGAGTTTGCTCCACCTCCACCCTTTTGGCAGTGTGGAGGGAAGAGGGCACCACCCTCTCCCAAAGGGACATAGGGCCTACCAGGAGAGAAAAGGCCCCTTGAGGAGCTGAGCCCAGGCTAGGCAGCCAGTGATGTCAAGCACACTCCCGCTGCTTGCTTCTTTCATGGGCACTCCACGATCTGCTAGGAATGTCTTTGCAAGGATCTCAAAGGGAAGGGGAGATACATGGCCCTGTCTCTGGAACTTCAGTCCTCTGAGCAGATCTGGAGGTCTTGAGTTGTATAAGCAAACCTGTTCCTTCCAAAATAGAGGCTTGCAAACACACCCCCGGTGGTTGCCTCTTCTTCCCCGAAGAAGTCTTTCTTTCCCCACATGCTGCGAACTCCCTGTCCAACCTCCAAGAATAGCGCTTCTTGCCATTCCTTTCTTAGAGGCAGTTATCCCTGAGCCTTGGGGCCGTAGGGAGTAGCCCCACACTCACAGGGAAAGGCGCAAAGACTCCTCCATACATCTCCTCTATCCCCTTTGCTCTGGAGGAGAGCTCTAGTGAGCCTAGGTCTTTCAGGAAAATTCTTGGCTTGGACAGGATCTCACCCTGTTTGTGAACCTGCATTCCCAACCAGGGGCCACAGAGCACCTGTTTCAGTAAAGTGGGCCCTGAAAGTGTGCAGCCTAGCAAGAGCTTGAAAACCCATTCAATTTGCTGTTTTTTGTACCTCTGACAGAGCGAGCTTGGCTCCACCCTTTGGCAGTGAGGGAGAAAAGAGGCATGACACCCTCCCCAAGGGGACATGGGGCCTACTTTGAGAGGAAAGGCCCCTTGTGGAGTTGAGGCCAGGAAGGCACACAGTCGTGTCAAACACACTCCCACTGCTTGCTTCTTCATGGGCACTCCCGCTATCAGCTAGGAATGTCTTTGCAATGATCACAAAGGGAAGGGGAGATACAGGGCCCTGCCTCTGGACCTCCGGTGCTCTGAGCAAATCTCGAGGTCTCCCGTTGTTGGTCAAGGTCAAGGTCGCGTTCAAGGTCAAGGTCAAGGTCAAATTCAAGTTCAAGTTCACAGTCAAGTGCAAGTTCAAGGTCAAGTTTAAGTTCAAGGTCAAGTTCACGTTCAAGTTCTAGTTCAAGGTCAAGGTCAAAGTTCAAGGTCAAGTTCAAGTTCAAGGTTCAAGTTTACGTTCAAGGGTTTCCAAGGTCAAGTTCCAAGTTCACGGTCAAGTTCAACTTCAAGGTCAAGTTCATATTCAAGTTCAAGGTGAAGGTCAAGTTCAAGGTGAAGGTCAAGTTCAGTAAGGTGAAGGTCAAGGTCAAGTTCAAGGTCCCAAGGTCAAGTTCAAGGTCCAAGTTTCAAGGGCAAGGTCAAGGGCAAGGTAAGGCCAAGTCCAAGGGGCAAGGGCAAGGGCAACGCCAAGGGCAAGGCCAACGCCCAGGCCAAGGCAAAGGCCAACGCCCCAAAGCGAAGCCCAAACCCGGTAACGCCTGACAGAAGGCAGAAGCCACTAGGCCCCTGTGCAGAGGAATCCACTGAAGGCAGCAAGGCCACAGAGCTCCCCGACTCCCATTCCCACAGGAAGATGTGAGGATAAAGGGCCTCATCCCAAAACAGCACCCGCTCCAACCACCTCCCAACCCGCGCCCACGCCCCCCTCAGGCGCGCCCCCTGAAACAACACTGTCTTCCCAGAAAAGAGAACGGAGAAGCCATGTGTGTGCCAAAGGAGCAAGATGAACGAACGATGCCAAGCCCTCCGACTTTGGGCACACCTGACGCCTAGGAACCCCGGGCCCGGGAGATGGGTCCCACCGTACTCGGACGGGGGGGGGGAGTCGACACGTTGGCCGGAGAGCCTTTTGCCCGGGCCACCCGCAAATCCCCTGAGACATGATCCGACCCAGGGACCGAGGGCAAACGTACCGCTTGAGGTGCTGGAGGAGCCTGGACAAAGCCATGGTGGGAGAGGCACACGGGCACGCTGCAGACTGCTGGCCGAGTGGGCGGGGACCAAGCAGCTCAGGACTCTGGAGAGCGGGAGGCGGCTCCGCCCCCATTGACGTCAATAGGGTTTGGGTGTGTAGATGGAGGGTGCCGGCCCCTGGCCTCTTTCCAAGCAGAGACCCTGGACGGAGTCCCGTGGAGCGAGTGGGCTTTTCCCGGGCATGGCTGTGGCCCGGACTGCCAAGATCCTCGTCGGGGTGGGCGGGCACTTCGGGGGCTTTGGTTTGTGGCCCTGCCTCGCCGAGGGGGGTGGGATCAACCCAGGGTGGATCAATCAGGGGCCCTCAGCAGTGCCAAGGGAGCTCACCACCTAGGAAACGCCCCTAGGTCCCTTTGAACTGGCCGCCCATGCCCCCTTCCCCAGCCTGCCTTGCTCTGGGCGTTTCCCGCCTTTTCACATTCCACAAGTCCCTGGGCCTTGACTGTTCCCCGCTGGGTCATCCAAGGCATTCCAGGACACTGGACGCTCTCTCCAGCGCCTCCACCTAGATCCCTCGCTGTCCTCGCCTCCGTTTCCCCCCTGCCCCCTTCCCCAACTCCTCCGTGGGCTCTTGGCATCCTTTCCCTACAGCAGTCCCAGAGCGCCACCCCCGAGGGCTGTGAGTTGCCTGGAGCCCAAGGCTCCGGCCAGAGACCTGAGGGGCCAGCCTCTGGACTGACAGCTAATGCCATTTGGGGCTTTTCTCATGTGGAGGCCTGAGGCCCGCAACTCCACTGGCAACCCTCCAGCGGCGAGTGCCCTGGAGAAACCCGCCCAAGGGGACAGTGTACCCCCTACTGTGGGGAAGGAGGTTCCTGTTTTCTCTGCACTGCTTCGACTTTAACGCCGGAGGATCGACTCACACAATGGTGGCACGTGGAATAGCACTGTGGGAAAGCCCCATCGGGAAAGACTCGAGGGAAACCACAGATCCCTTGATCCACGAGACGGGAAGCGTGACACTGCTGCTATAGCTCGGGAGGAAAGCGCACGTGCATGCCCCTACTCGAGACGAGGACTGACGCCCCTTGGGAGACTCCAGAATTACGCCAAGATCCATGTCAGTACTGGAGAGGAATCCTCAGGTTCCAGGCCCCGACTCCACACAAGGTCTTTGGCCCCGGCATCGAAGGGAGAGGAATCCTGAGAGGCCCTGTAGCAACTCGCATGGGGACTGGCCTTTCCTGAGTCACCAGAGCGGGTCCCTGAGGTCTCCGTTGTAACTCGAGAGCACCTGCCGCAACTCGAGAAAATCCAAGAGGTTCTCCCCTCCAGGCGAGGATGAGGCCCATTTCCGCTCAGGGCGTCTCGAGGCTAAGAACAACTAACCTCTGGAATGTCGAAAGTGTCCTTCACAACCTAGTTGCAAGTCAAGAAGTTCTCCGACATACCCGTCTCCACTCGAGAGGAAGCACGAGGGTCCCGCCCGCTTCCAGAGGAGCCCCGTTTCCGCCTCGCAGCTGGACATGAGGGATCCTTTCCCTGCTTGTTCGGGAAAGAATTTCCGGCATTCCCATCGCATCTCAAGAGGAGGCACTCTCCACAGGAAATGCGAGGAGGAATTCCAGGGTCGTGTCACCATTCCAAGAGGCCCTCAGATGCCTCATTTCATTCCAGAGGAACCTGTTTTCCCTGCAAATGCCTCGGCTTTGACGCCGAGGATCGACTCCCACCACGGTGGCACTTTGGGACAGCCCTGTGGGAAAGCATCGTGGGAAAGGCCTCGTGGGAAAGCCTGGAGGGAAATCCACAGATCCCTTGATCCACGCGAAGGGGAAGCATGACACTGCTGCTACAGCTCGGAAGGAAAGTGCAAGGTGCATGAGCCCACTAGAGACGAGGACTGTCTCCCTGTGGAGACTGCAGAAATACCTCAAGATCCATGTCAGCACTGCAGAGGCCATCCTCAGGCTCCGGCCCCGACTCCACAACAAGGTGTTAGGCCCCAGCATCGACGGGAGAGAAATCCGGAGTGTCCCCCTAGCAATTCGCATGGGGACTGGCCTTTCCTGATGACACCATACGGGTCCCGGAGGGCCCCGTCATAAGTCGAGAGCACCTGCCGCAACTCCGAGAAAATCCAGGAGGTTCTCCCCTCCAGTCGAAATGAGGCCCATTTCCGCTGAGGCGTCTCGAGGCTATTCACATCTAACCTCTGGAAATTCCAAAGAGTCCTTCACACCCTTGCTGCAACTCAAGAAGTTCCCCAACATACCCGTCTCCACTCCAGAGGAAGCATGAGGGTCCCGCCGACATCCAGAGGAGCCCCGTTTCTGCCTTGTAGCTCGAGATGAGGGATCCTTTCCCTGCGTGATCCGGAAAGAATTCCCAGCGTTCCTGTCCATTCTCAAGAGAAGACCCTTTCCACAGGAAAAGGCGAGAGGAACTCCAGGGTCGTGCCACCATTCCCAGAGTCCCCCAGATGTCTCAGTCCTTTCCAGAGGAACCTGTTTTCCCTGCACTGCCTCGACTTTCACGCCGAGGATCGATTCACTCCACAGTGGCATGTGGGACAGCCCTGTGGGAAAGCCTCGAGGGAAAGCCTCGTGGGAAAGCCTTGAGGGAAAGCCACAGATCCCTTGATCCATGCGACGGGAAGCGTGACTCTGCTACTACAGCTCGGGAGGAAAGCGCTCGTGCATTCCCTGACTCGAGCCGAGGACTAACTCCCCCGTGGAGACTCCAGAAGTATCCCTCAGATAAATGTCAGCACTGGAGAGGAATCCTCAGGTTCTGGCACTGACTCGACACAAGGTCTTAGGCCCCGGCATCAACGGGAGAGGAATCCCAAGAGGCCCCCTAGCAGCTCGCATGGGGACTGGCCTTTCCTTAGGCCACCAGATCGGGTCCCTGAGGTCCCCGTCGTAAGTAGAGAGCACCTGCCGCAACTCAAGAAAATCCAGGAGGTTTTCCCCTCCAGGCGAGATGAGGCCCGTTTCCATTGAAGGCATATCGAGGCTAATCACAGCGAAATTCTGGAACGTCCAAAGGGTCCTTCACACCCTTGCTGCAACTCAAGATGTTCCCCGACATACCCGTTCCCACCCGAGAGGAAACACGAGGATTGTGCCCACATAGAGAGGAGCCCCATTTCCCCCTCGTACCTCGAGATGAGGCATCCTTTCCCCGCCTCCTCGGGAAAGATTTCCTGGCGTTCCCGATGCATCTCAAGAGGAGGCGCTCTCCACAGGAAAGGCTGAGAGGAACTCCAGTGTCGTGTCATCATTCCAAGAGTCCCCCAGATGTCTCAGTCCATTTCAGAGGAACCTGTTTCCCTGCACTGCCTCGACTTTCACGCCGAGGATCGACTCACACCACGGTGGCACGTGGGACAGCCCTGTGGGAATGCCTCCTGGGAAAGCCACGTGGGAAAGCCTGGAGGGATAACCACAGATCCCTTCATACACTCGACGGTGCCGGCGTCCAGCCCCGGTGGATCCAGGGAATTCTAAGGGTGGACGGTTTTGGCATGGTAAGACTTCTTTATTTATTAATATAAGATTAGATTAAGAAACTGTAGTGTAGTAGGAAGATTAAGTGGAGGAAGAGGGCTGAATAGCTTGGTGTACGGGGAAGGCCAATAAAATTCCAGACAAGGAATTTGCACCATCTACTTTGGGACACCGGCGCCCGCTCTAGTATCTAAGGGTGCCTCGCCTTAAGCTTCCTTTCCTGCGGGTCTTAACAGCCAGGGCAAGTAAGTAACCTTGCGAGCCTCCGCGCCCCAGGTGGAGATTCAGCCTGAAGTTAAAGAGCAGAGAGAGGGAAGGGAGAGAAGAAAAGAGGGAGAAAATCACGGGGGGAGCCAGAGTCCCAAGAAACCAGGCCGAGAGACTAGTTCGAGAAGCTGGCCCGAGAAACTGGCCCCCCTCCTTTATTGTTCAGAAGGCCTTTGATACACAGAGATCAATGGTAACACAAAATTATGTAGCGTTCGCAACCCAGATTCTTTCTGTATATCATTTTGTATACAAAAGGTCTCAGGTGATTTACATTATCTTCTGGCCAAGAGGCTTGTTAACACTTTTTGGCTCTCTTCCTTAATGAATGTTAATTTTGTTTCCCCTGAAGTGTTTTTTTTTTTTTTTTAGTCTGCATCTCCTTAAAGCATTAAAGTTACATCTCTATAGAACAAACGTGCCGTGGGATATAACAAAGAAGGTACTTAACTCAAAGATCTAATGTTGCTAATACCAGGTCTACTACTTGTTTTTCTATACGCCAACTATATCTAAAAATAAAGGATATGAAAATTTGGCAGCAAGCATTGACTCAACAAATGAAACTTTTCATCAGTCCTATTCTAAAGATTTAGACTCTTCAGAAGCCCCTACATTCCTAGGATGTTTTAAGCTTCCTTTGCCTCCTGCGGTCAGCAGGCCTCAAACAATCACATGCGCAGCTGTATGAGTCCTGCAGGCAGGCTAGAAACCCATCAGAGGGGTTTTTAGATTGAAACACTCTTTCAAATGCAGAAGACTAAAGCCCTGAATTGACTTTTTCCAGAAAATGTCAGAAGAGTGGAAAAGCAGAGCACAAAAAGCCGGCAGATTTTTGTTGGGGTACATGCTTAGGAATTTCCAGAGGGGTCCCTGAAGTCTGAGCACGCCTTGTGTATGTCAGCTTCCTTCCTCATGACCTTGTCATGGGCGGGCGTCCTCACACTGGCTCCCGGCATCTCACCCTTTTCCATTTTAATTAATTAATTAATTAATTTTAAAATCAGGTGCAGTTCGATCGCGAGATTCCAAATGTTCTGCTGAAGAATCTAGACAATACAGGGGAAGAATGATTACGAGGAGCAAGATTATAAACAGTTGACAGAATAGTCTTTCCAGAAATGAAGTTAGAGAAAGTGTGTGAGAAAGTCATTGGCTTCTCCTGCGGTGGTAAAATCTAATCGGGAGTGTTCCAAGGTCTGTATCTGATTATGAAGTTTCCCTAAGTCTAAACTAATATCTGAGCTGTTCCAAAACACCTAAAACTTGATTTTTTAACATATTGGGCATTTACACTTGTTGAGTCAATGATTGCTGTCATAGTAACAATAACAGTTGTTGTAACACAGCAAGAACATAATTATCATATCAATAAGTTGTTACAGTTACAGGACATCTTTAAAACCACAAAAGAGCATACATTACTTTGAGGAGTTAAACAAGATGAAAACATCCATGGTTCACAAGTTGCTACATTAGGTACGTTAAGTTTTCTGGAATCATTGGTGAAAAGAAGAACATAAGGAGAGGATAGACAAGCCAAAATAGAGTAAATAGAGTCATTTTCTGGTTGGAGTTTGCGCTGCAGCAGCTGTTAGTCCCGCCGGGATCTTGATGTTTCTTTTGCCTCCTTCTGCCATCGCGCGTGGCTGCCAAGCTACACGAAAATTTGAGCAAATAGTTTACAGTTCCCATACATCTCCTTTTCCCATCAAGTCTCTATCCCATAGTTTCGCAGATGGACGCTGGCGGAGCACTAGGTCCCATCAGTCAGTAAGGCTGGCCCCGCCTTGGCTTTCGGTGCGGCTGTTTCCCGCGGCGGTGGCGGCAGAGAAGTTCCCTTTTCTTTTTGTGGCGAATCAGTCTGTCCGGGATCCAAATTGACGAATCTGCACCCTGTGAAAAAAACATAAACACCTCGACCCGCAGTAAATTCTGGTCAGGATCTTTTTGTTATCTGGAGGAGATCTTTTCACTTTATCAACGGTTTACATCTTATAGTTCCAAACAAATCAGCATTTAACTTATTACAAAGAGAACATGTTGTAAAATCTGATGGAAAAACTATATTTAAATTATCCTTTTTTAATTTTTGAATTAACAAAGCATGTGAGGGTAAATGATGCAAGATTTGACCACAATAATTTCCTATAGCAATCTGCCAATCATCATCAAACATTTGAAAAGCATCAAGTTTTTTGTTATATGGAATTACAATTTTTGATGGCTCTTTACTAAACAATTTAATAAATCAGTATACTTGAATTAATCTTTTTAATTAATATGTCAGTAAATTTTCCTTAGGCAGAGGCCATTGTTCCACCCACGCCAGATCTTGAGATTTTCATGTAATGGGGTAGGCAGCAAAAACACTGGCCTTCATTATAAATTTGGATATCCCAATCCAGTACATAGCTTGCGAGGAGTTGGACAAATTGGCTCAATTATTTTTGTCTGTTGTTTACCCAATCCTTTTGATGGATCATAGCCTATCTGCAGCATCTGAGAGGTCACTTTATCATCAGGGCTAAAAAGTAACACTCCCATTTGAGATAGCATGTCCCTCCCCCACAGGGTAAGGGAGCGAAGGACCCACAGGCTTGGAAAGTTCCACAGGTATCCTCAAATTGCCAATCTAAAATT
>NW_017191312.1:0-10836 GCF_001704415.2 Capra hircus
GGATTTTCTCGAGTTGCGGCAGGTGCTCTCAACTTACAACGGGGACCTCAGGGACCGGTTCAGGTGGCCTCAGGAAAGGCCAGACCCCATGCGAGTTGCTTGTGGGCCTCTCGGGATTCCTCTCCCTTCGATGCCGGGGCCTAAGACCTTGTGTGGATTCGGTGCCGGAACCTGAGGATTCCTCTCCAGTGCTGACATGGATCTTGGGTACTTCTGGAGTCTCCCCCGGGCAGTCAGTCCTCATCTCGAGTGGGGGCATGCACGTGCGCTTTCCTCCCGAGTTGTGGCAGCAGTGTGGCGCTTCCATTCGCGTGGATCAAGGGATCTGTGGCTTTCCATCGAGGCTTTCCAGGAGGCATTCTCAGGAGGCTTTCCCACGCAGGCTTTCCCACAGGGCTGTCCCACGTGCCACCGTGGTGTGAGTCGATCCTCGGCTTGAAAGTCGAGGCAGTGCAGGGAAAACAGGTTTCCCTGGAATGGACTGAGACATCTGGGGGACTCGGGAAATGGTGTCACGATCCTGGAGTTCCTCTCGCCTTTCCTGTGGAGAGGGCCTCCTCTTGAGATGCGACGGGAACGCCGGGAATTCTTTCCCGACCACGCAGGGAATGGATCCCTCCTCTCGAGCTAGGAGGCGGAAACGGGGCTCCTCTGGATGTGGGCAGAACTCTCGTGCTTCCTCTCGAGTGGAGACGGGTATGTCGGGGAACTTCTTGAGTTTACAGCAAGGGTGTGAAAGACCCTTTGGATGTTCCAGATGTTAGATGTGATTAGCCTCGAGACGCCTCAGTGGAAATGGGCCTCATGTCGCCTGGAGGGGAGAACCTCCTGGATTTTATCGAGTTGCGGCAGGTGCTCTCGACTTTCGACGGGGACCTCAGGGACCCGCTCTGGTGGCCTCAGGAAAGGCCAGACCCCATGCGAGTTGCTCGGGGGCCTCTCCGGATTCCTCTCCCTTCGATGCCGGGGTCTAAGACCTTGTGTGGAGTCGATGCCGGAACCTGAGGATTCCTCTCCAGTGCTGGCATGGATCTTGGGGTACATCTGGAGTCTCCCCCGGGAGTCAGTCCTCATCTCGAGAGGGAGCATGCACGTGCGCTTTCCTCCCGAGTTGTGGCATCTGTGTGGCGCTTCCATTCGCGTGGATCAAGGGATCTGTGGCTTTTCCATCGAGGCTTTCCCAGAGGCTTTCCCAGGAGGCTTTCCCAGGAGCTTTCCCACAGGGCTGTCCCACGTGCCACCGTGGTGTGAGTCCATCCTCGGCTTGAAAGTCGAGGCAGTGCAGGGAAAACAGGTTCCCTGGAATGGACTGAGAAATCTGCGGGACTCTGGGAATGGTGGCACGACGCTGGAGTTCCTCTCACCTTTCCTGTGGAGAGCGCCTCCTCTTGAGATGCGACGGAAACTCCGGGAATTTTTTCCGGAGCACGCAGGGAAAGGATCCCTCCATCGATCTAGCAGGCGGAAAACGGGGCTCCTCTGGATGTGGGCAGGAGTCTCGCGCTTCCTCTCGAGTGGAGACGGGTAAGTCGGGGAACTTCTTGAGTTGCAGCAAGGGTGTGAAGGACCCTTTGGAATTCCCAGAGGTTAGGTGTGAATAGCCTCGAGACGCCTCAGCGGAAATGGGCCTCATCTCGCCTGGAGGGGAGAACCTCCTGGATTTTCTCGAGTTGAGGCAGGTGCTCTCGACCTACGACGGGGACCTCAGGGACCCGCTCTGGTGGCCTCAGGAAAGGCCAGTCCCCATGCGAGTTGCTCGGGGGCCTCTCGGGATTCCTCTCCCGTCGAAGTCGGGGCCTAAGACCTTGTTTGGAGTCCGTGCCGGAACCTGAGGATTCATCTCCAGTGCTGACATGGATCTTGGGGTACTTCTGAGTTCCCCCAGGGGAGTCAGTCCTCGTCTCAAGTGGGGGCCTGCAGGTGACGCTTTCCTCTCGAGCTGTAGCAGCAGTGTCACGCTGGCTTAAGACCTTGTTTGGCATCGGTGCCGGAACCTGAGTGTTCCTCTCCAGTGCTGACATGGATCTTGGGGTACTTCTGAGTCTCCCCAGGGGAGTCAGTCCTCGTCTCAAGTGGGGGCCTGCACGTGCGCTTTCCTCTCGAGCTGTAGCAGCAGTGTCACGCTTCCCTTCGCGTGGATCAAGGGATCTGTGGCTTTCCCTCGAGGCTTTCCCACGAGGCCTTCCCACGAGGCTTTCCCACAGGGCTGTTCCAAGTGCCACCGTGGTGTGAGTCGATCTTCGGCTTGAAAGTCGAGGCAGTGCAGGGAAAACAGGTTTCCCTGGAATGGACTGAGAAATCTGGGGTCTCGGGGAATGGTGGCACGACCCTGGAGTTCCTCTCGCCTTTCCTGTGGAGAGCGCCTCTTCTTGAGATGCGACGGGAACGCGGGGAATTCTTTCCCCACCACGCAGTGAAAGGATCCCTCCTCTCGAGCTAAGAGGCAGAAACGGGGCTCCTCTGGATGTGGGCGGGATTCTCGAGCTTCCTCTCGAGTGGAGACGGGTATGTCGGGGAACTTCTTGAGTTACAGCAAGGGTGTGAAGGACCCTTTGGAATTTACAGATGTTAGGTGTGATTAGCCTCGAGACGCCTCAGCGCAAATGGGCCTCGTCTCGCCTGGAGGGGAGAACCTCCTGGATTTTCTCGAGTTGCTGGCATGTGCTCTCGATTTACGACGGGGACCACAGGGACCCGCTATGGTGGCCTCAAGAAAGGTCAGTCCCCATGCGAGTTACTCGGGGGCCTCTCGGGTTTCATCTCCCGTCGATGTTGGGGCCTAAGATCTTGTGTGGAGTCAGTGCCCGAACCTGAGCTTTCCTCTCCAGTGCTGACATGGATCTTGGGGTACTTCTGGCAGTCTCCCCAGGGGAGTCAGTCTTCGTCTAGAGTGGTGGCATGCACGTTCGCTTTCCTTCCGAGCTGTAGCAGAAGTGTCGCCTCTTCCCTTCCGGGGATCAAGGGATCTGTGGCTTTCCCTCGAGGCTTTCCTACGAGGCTTTCCCACTAGGCTTTCCCACAGGGCTATCCCACGTGCCACCGTGGTGTGACTCGATCCTCGGCTTGAAAGTCGAGCAGTGCAGGGAAAACAGGTTTCCCTGGAATGGACTGAGACATCTGGGGTCTATGGGAATGGTGGCACGACCCTGGAGTTCCTCTCGCCTTTCCTGTGGAGAGCGCCTCCTCTTGTGATGCGACGGGAACGCTGTGAATTCTTTCCCCACCACGCAGGGAAAGGATCCCTCCACTCGAGCTAGGAGGCGAAAACGTGGCTCCTCTGGATGTGGGCTGGATTCTCGTGCTTCCTTTCGAGTGGAGACAGGTATGTCGGGGAACTTCTTGAGTTGCCAGCAAGGGTGTGAAGGACCCTTTGGAATTTCCACATGTTAAATGTGATTAGCCTCGAGACGCCTCAGCGGAAATGGGCCTCATCTCGCCTGGAATGGGGAGAACCTCCTGGATTTTCTCGAGTTGCGGCAGGTGCTCTCGACTTACGACGGGGACCTCAGGGACCCGCTCTGGTGGCCTCAGGAAAGGCCAGTCCCCATGCGAGTTGCTTGGGGGCCTCTCGGGATTCCTCTCCCGTCGATGCCAGCGCCTAAGACCTTGTGTGGAGTCTGTTCCGGAACCTGAGGATTCCTCTCCAGTGCTGACATAGAACTTGGGGTACTTCTGAGTCTCCCCAGGGGAGTCAGTCCTCGTCTCGAGTGGGGGCCTGCACGTGCGCTTTCCTCTCGAGCTTTAGCAGCACTGTCACGCTTCCCTTCGCTTGGATCAAGGGATCTGTGGCTTTCCCTCGAGGCTTTCCCACGAGGCTTTCCCACGAGGCCTTCCTGCAGGGCTGTCCTACGTTCCACCTTGGTGTGAGTCAATCCTCGGCTTGAAAGTCGAGGCAGTGCAGGGAACAAAAGGTTTCCCTGGAATGGACTGAGATATCTGGGGGACTCTGGGAATGGTGGCACGACCCTGGAGTTCTTCTCGCCTTTCCTGTGGAGTGGGCCTCCTCTTGAGATGCGACGGGAACGCCGGGAATTCTTTCCTGATCAAGCAGGGAAAGGATCCCTCCTCTCGAGAAAGGAGGCGGACACGGGGCTCCTCTGGATGTGGGCAGAACTCTCGTGCTTCCTCTCGAGTGGAGACGGGTATGTCGGGGAACTTCTTGAGTTGCAGCAAGGGTGTGAAGGACCCTTTGGAAGTTCCAGATGTTAGATGTGATTAGCCACGAGACGCCTCAGCGGAAATGGGCCTCATCTCGCCTGGAGGGGAGAACCTCCTGGATTTTCTCGAGCTGCGGCAGGTGTTCTCGACTTACGACGGGGACCTCAGGGACCCGGTCTGGTGGCCTCAGGAAAGGCCAGTCCCCATGCGATTTGCTCGGGGGCCTCTCGGGATTCCTCTCCCGTCAATGCCGGGGCCTAAGACCTTGTGTGGAGTCGTTACCGGAACCTGAGGAT
Organism: Capra hircus; assembly: GCF_001704415.2. Classification (NCBI taxonomy): domain Eukaryota; kingdom Metazoa; phylum Chordata; class Mammalia; order Artiodactyla; family Bovidae; genus Capra; species Capra hircus. The sequence continues at coordinate 4,455 of NW_017191312.1, forward strand.
TTCTTTCCAGTGCTGACATGGATCTTGGGGTACTTCTGGAGTCTCCCCAGGGGAATCAGTCCTCGTCTCGAGTTGGGGCATGCACGTGCGCTTTCCTCCCGAGCTGTAGCAGCAGTGTCACGCTTCCCTTCGCGTGAATCAAGGGATCTGTGGCTTTCCCTCGAGGCTTTCCCACGAGGCTTTCCCACAGGGCTGTCCCACATGCCACCGTGGTGTGAGTCGATCCTCGGCTTGAAAGTGGAGGCAGTGCAGGGAAAACAGGTTCCCTGGAATGGACTGAGACATCTGGGGGACTCTGGGAATGGTGGCATGACGCTGGAGTTCCTCTCACCTTTCCTGTGGAGAGCGCCTCCTCTTGAGATGCGAGGGAAACGCCGGGAATTTTTTCCCGAGCACGCAGGTAAAGGATCCCTCCATCGATCTAGCAGGCAGAAACAGGGCTCCTCTGGATGTGGGCGGGACTCTCGTGCTTCCTCTCGAGTGGAGACGGGTATGTCCTGGAACTTCTTGAGTTGCAGCAAGGGTGTGAAGGACCCTTTGGACGTTCCAGAGGTTAGGTGTGAATAGCCTCGAGACGCCTCAGCTGAAATGGGCCTCATCTCGCCTGGAGGGGAGAACCTCCTGGATTTTCTCGAGTTGCGGCAGGTGCTCTCGATTTACGACGGGGACCTCAGGGACCCGCTCTGGTGGCCTCAGGAAAGGCCAGTACCCATTCGAGTTGCTCGGGGCCTCTTCGGATTCCTCTCCCGTCGAAGTCGGGGCCTAAAACATTGTGTGGAGTCGGTGCCGGAAACTGAGGATTCCTCTCCAGTGCTGACATGGAACTTGGAGTACTTCTGAGTCTCCCCAGGGGAGTCAGTCCTCGTCTCGATTTGGGGCCTGCACGTGTGCTTTCCTCTCGAGCTGTAGCAGCAGTGTCACGCTGGCTTAAGACCTTGTGTGGCATCGGTGCCGGGACCTGAGAATTCCTCTCCAGTGCTGACATAGATCTTGGGGTACTTCTGAGTCTCCCCAGAGGAGTCAGTCCTCGTCTCGAGTGGGGGCCTGCACGTGCGCTTTCCTCTCGAGCTGTAGCAGCAGTGTCACGCTTCCCTTCGCTTGGATCAAGGGATCTGTGGCTTTCACTCGAGGCTTTCCCACGAGGCTTTCCCACGAGGCTTTCCCACAGGGCTGTCCCACGTGCCACCTTGGTGTGAGTCGATCCTCGGCTTGAAAGTCGAGGCAGTGCAGGGAAAACAGGATTCCCTGGAATGGACTGAGATATCTGGGGGACTCTGGGAATGGTGGCACGACCCTGGAGTTCCTCTCGCCTTTCCTGTGGAGAGCGCTTCCTCTTAAGATGCGACGGGAACGCCGGGAATTCTTTCCTGATCAAGCAGGGAAAGGATCCCTCCTCTCGAGATAGGAGGCGGACACCGGGGCTCCTCTGGATGTGGGCAGAACTCACGTGCTTCCTCTCGAGTGGAGACGGGTATGTCGGGGAACTTCTTGAGTTGCAGCAAGGGTGTGAAGGACCCTTTGGAAGTTCCAGAGGTTAGGTGTGAATACGCTCGAGACACCTCAGCGGAAATGGGCCTCATCTCGCCTGGAGGGGAGAACCTCCTGGATTTTCTCGAGTTGCGGCAGGTGCTCTCGACTTACGACGGGGACCTCAGGGACCCGCTCTGGTGGCCTCAGGAAAGGCCAGTCCCCATTCGAGTTGCTCGGGGGCCTCTCAGGATTCCTCTCCCGTCGATGCCGGGGCCTAAGACCTTGTGTGTAGTCGGTCCGGAACCTGAGGATTCCTCTCCAGTGCCGACATGAATATTGGGGTACTTCTGGAGTTTCCTCATGGAGTCGGTCCTCGTCTCCAGTGGGGGCATGAACGTGCTGTTTCCTTCCGAGCTGTAGCAGCAGTGTCGCGCTTCCCTTCGCGTGGGTCAAGGGATCTGTGGCTTTCCCTCGAGGCTTTCCACGAGGCTTTCCCACAGGGCTGTCCCGCAGGGCTGTCCCACGTGCCACGGGGTGTGAGTCGATCCTCGGCTTGAAAGTCGAGGCAGTGCAGGGAAAACAGGTTTCCCTGGAACGGACTGAGACATCTGCGGGACTCTGAGAATGGTGGCACGACCCTGGAGTTCCTCTCACCTTTCCCTTGGATTGCCGTCCGCTTGAAATGCGACGGGAACGCTGGAATTTCTTTCCCGACCACACAGGGAAAGGATCCCTCCTCTCGAGCTAGGAGGCGGAAACGGTGCTCCTCTGGATGTGGGCGGGACTCTCGTGCTTCCTCTCGAGTGGAGACGGGTATGTCGGGGAACTTCTTGAGTTGCAGCCAAGGGTGTGAAGGACCCGTTTGGAAGTTCCAGAGGTTAGGTGTGATTAGTCTCGAGACGCCTCAGCGGAAACGGGCCGTCATCTAGCCTGGAGGTTAGAACCTCCTGGATTTTTCTCGAGTTGCGGCAGGTGCTCTCGACTTACGTCGGGGACCTCAGGGACCCGCTCTGGTGGCCTCAGGAAAGGCCAGTCCACATGCGAGTTGCTCGGGGCCTCTCGGGATTCCTCTCCCGTCGATGCCGGAGCCTAAGACCTAGTGTGAAGTCGGTTCCGGAACCTGAGGATTCCTCTCCAGTGCTGACATGGATCTTGGGTACTTCTGGAGTCACCCCAGGGGAGTCAGTCCTCGTCTCGGAGGAGGTATGCACGTGCGCTTTCCTCCCTAGCTATGGCAGCTGTTTGGCACTTCCTTCGCGTGGATCAAGGGATCTGTGGGCTTTCCATTGAGGCTTTCCAGGAGGCTTTCCCACGAGGCTTTCCCACGAGGCTATCCCTCGAGGCTTTCCCACAGGGCTGTCCCACGTACCACCATGGTGTGAGTTGATCCTCGGCTTGAAAGTCGAGGCAGTGCAGGGAAAACAGGATTTCCTGGAATTGACTGGAGACATCTGGGGGACTCTGGGAATGGTGTCACGACCCTGGACTCGTGGGAAAGACTTGTGGGAAAAGCTCGTGGAAAGCCTTGTGGGAAAGCCTCGTGGGAAAGCCACAGATCCTTGATCACGCGAAGGAAAGTGACACTGCTGTTACAGCTCGGGAGGAAAGAGCACGTGCATGCCCCCACTCGAGACGAGGACTGACTCCCCTGGGGAGACTCCAGAAGTACCCCAAGTTCCATGTCAGCACTGGAGAGAATCCTCAGGTTCGGCACCGAATCCACACAAGTCTTAGGTCCACAGCATCGACAGGAGAGGAATCCCGAGAGGCCCCGAGCAACTCGCATGGGGACTGGCCTTTCCTGAGGCCACCAGAGCGGGTCCCTGAGGTCCCGTGTAAGTCGAGAGCACCTGCCGCAACTCGAGAAAATCCAGGAGGTTCTCCCCTCCAGGCGAGATGAGGCCCATTTCCCGCGAGGTGTCTCGAGCCTAATCACACCTAACCTCTGGAACTTCAAAGGGTCCTTCACACCCTTACTGCAACTCAAGAAGTTCCCCGACATACCCGTCTCCACTCGAGAGGAAGCACGAGAGTCCCGCCCACATCCAGAGGAGCCCCGTTCCGCCTCCTAGCTCGAGAGAGGGATCCTTTCCTTCGTGGTCGGGAAAGAATTCCCGTCGTTCCTGTCGCATCTCAAGAGGAGGCGCTCTCCACAGGAAAGGCGAGAGGAAACTCCAGGGTCGTGCCACCATTGCCAGGGTCCCCCAGATGTCTCAGTCCATTCCAGGGAAACTGTTTTACCTGCACTGCCTCGACTTTCAAGCCGAGGATGGACTCACACCAAGGTGGCACGTGGGACAGCCCTGTGGGAAAGCCTCGAAAGCCTCGTGGGAAAGCCTCGTGGGAAAGCCTCGTGGGAAAGCCTCGAGGGAAAGCCACAGATCCCTTGATCCACGCGAAGGGAAGCGTGACACTGCTGCTTCAGCTCGGGAGGAAAGCGCACGTGCATGCCCCCACTCAAGACGAGGACTGACTCCCCTGGGAGACCACAGAAGTACCCCAAGATCCATGTCAGCACTGGAGAGGAAACCTCAGGTTCCGGCACCGACTCCACACAAGGTCTAAGGCCCCGGTATCGCCGGAAGAGAAATCCCGATAGGCCCCCGAGCAACTCGCATGGGGACTGGCCTTTCCTGAGGCCACCAGAGCGGGCCCCTGAGGTCCCCGTCAAAAGTCGAGAGCACCTGCCGCACCTCGAGAAAATCCAGGAGGTTCTCCCCTCCAGGAGAGATGAGGCCCATTTCCGCTGAGGCGTTGTGAAGCTAACCACACCTAACCTCTGGAACTTCCAAAGGGTCCTTCACACCCTTGCTGCAACTCAAGAAATTCCCGACATATCCGTCTCCCTCGAGAGGAAGCACGAGAGTCCCACCCCCATCCAGAGGAGCCCCGATTCTGCCTCCTACCTCGAGAGGAGGGATCCTTTCCCTGCGTGGTCCGGAAAGATTTCCCGGCGTTCCCGTCGCATCTCAAGAGGAGGCGCTCTCCACAGGAAAGGCGAGAGGATCTTCAGGGTCGTGTCACCATTCCCAGAGCCCAAAGATGTCTCAGTCCATTCCAGGAAATCATGTTTTCCCTGCACTGCCTCGACTTTCAAGCCGATGATCGACTCACACCACGGTGGCACGTGGGACAGCCCTGTGGGTAAGCCTCGTGGGAAAGCCTCGAGGGAAAGCCACAGATCCCTTGATCCACGTGAAGTAAAGCGTGACACGGCTGCTACAGCTCGGGAGGAAAGCGCAGGTGCATGCTCCCACTCTAGACGAGGACTTACTCCCCTGGGGGACCCCAGAAGAACCCCAAGATCTATGTCAGCACTGGAGAGGAATCCTAAGTTCCCGGCCCGAATCCACACAAGGTCTTAGGCCCCGGCATCGACGGGAGAGGAATCCCGAGAGGCCCCCCGAGCAACTCGCATGGGGACTGGCTTTCCTGAGGCCACCAGAGGGAGTCCCTGAGCTCCCCGTCGTAAGTCGAGAGCACCTGCCGCATCTCGAGAAAAATCCAGGAGGTTCCCCCTCCAGGCGAGATGAGGCCCATTTCTGTTGAGGCGTCTCGAGGCTAATAACACCGAGCCTCTAGAACTTCCAAAGGGTCCTTCACACCCTTGCTGCAACTCAAGAAGTTTCCCGACTTACCCGTCTCCACTGGAAAGGAAGCACGTGAGTCCCGCCCACATCCAGAGGAACCCCCCGTTTCCGCCTCATACCTCGATAGGAGGGATCCTTTCCCTGCGTGTCGGGAAGAATTCCCGGCGTTCCCGTCGCATCTCAAGAGGATGCGCTCTCCCAGGAAAGGCGAGAGGAACTCCAGGGTCGTGCCACCATTCCCAGAGTCCCCCAGATGACTCAGTCCATTCCAGGAAACCTGTTTTCCCTGCACTGCCTCGAATTTCAAGCCGAGGATCGACTCACAACACGGTGGCACGTCGGACAGCCCTGTGGGAAAGCCTCGAGGGAAAGCCACAGATCATTTGATCCACGCGAAGGGAAGCGTGACACTGCTGCTACAGCTCAGGAGGAAAGCGCACCTGTATGCCCCCACTCGAAACGTGGACTGACTCCCCTGGGGAGACTCCAGAAGTACCCCAAGATCCATGACAGCACTGGAGAGGAATCCTCCGGTTCCGGTACTGACTCCACACAAGGTGTTAGTCCCCGGCATCGAAAAGGGAGAGGAATCCGAGAGGCCCCCGAGCAACTCGCATGGGGACTGGCCTTTCCTGAGGCCACCAGAGCGGGTCCCCCCATCGTAAGTCGAGAGCACTTCCAAAACTCGAGAAAATCCAGGAGATCTGCCGTCCATGCGAGATGAGGCCCATTTCCACTGAGGCGTCCGAGGCTAATCACAACTAACCTGTGGAACTTCCAAAGGGTCCTTCACACCCTTGCTGCAACTCAAGAAGTTCCCTGATATACCCGTCTCCGCTCGAGAGGAAGCACGAGAGTCCCGCCCATATCCAGAGGAGCCCCGATTCCGCCTCCTAGCTCGAGAGGAGGGATCCTTTCCCTGCGTGGTTTGGAAAGAATTCCCGGCGTTCCCGTCGCATCTCAAAGAGGAGGCGATCTCCACAGGAAAGGCCAAGAAGAACTCCAGGGTCCTGCCACCATTCCCAGAGTCCCCCAGATGTCTCAGTCCATTCCAGGGAAACCTGTTTTCCCTGCACTGCCCTGACTTTCAAGCCGAGATCAACTCACACAACGGTGGCACTGGGACAGCCCTGTGGGAAAGCCTCGTGGAAAGCCTCTAGGGAAAGCCTCGAGGGGAACGCCACAGATCCCCTTGATCCCGCGAAGGGAAGCGGACACTGTTGCTACAGCTCGGAAGGAAAGCGCACGTGCATGCCCCCACTCTAGACGAGGACTGACTCCCTGGGTGACTCCAGAACTACCCCAAGATCCATCTCAGCACT
>NW_017191313.1:0-21642 GCF_001704415.2 Capra hircus
CTATTCTTGGAGTTGGACAGGGAGTTCGCAGCATGTGTGGCGAAAGAAAACTTCTTCGCGGGAAGAAGAGGCAAACCACCGGGGGTGTGTTTGCAAGCCTCTATTTGGAAGGAACAGAGGTTTGCTTATACAACTCAAGACCTCCAGATCTGCTCAGAGGACTGAAGTTCCAGAGACAGGGCCATGTATCTCCCCTTCCCTTTGAGATCCTTGCAAAGACATTCCTAGCAGATCGTGGGAGTGCCCATGAAGAGCAAGCAGCGCGGAGTGTGCTTGACATCACTGGCTGCCTACCTGGGCTCAGCTCCTCAAGGGGCCTTTCTCTCCTGGTAGGCCCTATGTCCCCTTTGGGAGAGGGTGGTGCCCTCTTCCCTCCACACTGCCAAAGGGTGGAGGTGGAGCAAACTCGTTCTCTCCGAGGTAAAAAAAAAAAGACAAATTGGATGGATTTTTAAGCTCTTGCTATGCTGCACCCCTCCAGGACCACTCGAGCAAAACAGGTGCCTGTGGCCCTAGGTCGGTATGCAGGTTCACACACCGGGTGGGATCCCGTCAAAGCCAAGAATTTTCCTGACAGACCTAGGCTCACTAGAGCTCTCCTCCAGAGGAAAGGGACAGAAAAGACGTTGTGTGGGAGGTGGCTCTGCCTTTCCAGGTCCCAATCTCAGGGATAACTGCCCCTAAGAAAGGAACTGCTGCTGCTGCTGCTGCTAAGTTGCTTCAGTCGTGTTCGACTCTGTGCGACGCCATAGACGGTAGCCCACTAGGCTCCCCCGTCCCTGGGATTCTCCAGGCAAGAACAGTAAGTGGGTTGCCATTGCCTTCTCCAATGCATGAAAGTGAAAATGAAAGTGCAGTCGCTCAGTCGTGTCCGACCCTCAGCGACCCCACGGACTGCAGCCTACCAGGCTTCTCCGTCCATAGGATTTTCTGAAAGGAACTGCAAGAAGCGCTTTTCCAGGAGGCTGGGAAAGGGTGTTCGCAGGATGTGGGAAAGAGAGCCTCCTTCGGGGAAGAATAGGCGGCCACTTGTTTTGTGTTGCAAACCTCTATTTGGAAGGAACAGGTTAGCTTATACAAAGGGAGACCTCCAGATCTGCTCAGAGGACCAAAGTTGCAGAGGCAGGTCGGTGTATTTTCCCTTCACTTTGCGATCCTTGCAAAGACATTCCTTGCTGATAGATGATTCAGCAAGGGCCTTTGAGACTGTTGTTTTCTTTCCTAGGTTCAAAGATTCCTTCAGTTCCTAATATAGATATCCTAGAAATTATCTGACATCCGTGAAAATCTGATATGTCCTGGTCAAATGCTGTCAGTTATAATTCCAGTTATCATATTAAAGCATTTCAAGTCGCAGCAGTGACCAGATTACATTGTCAATTTCTATTTAATCAGGTTTTAAACCATGTCCTCTATGGTTTCACACTGATGCCTTTGCAGAAATACTGCTACTTCAAGATATATGGAATATACTTTTTTTAAGCTTACCGATAAATTGTTTGTTTGTTTGTTTGTCTTCTGGTAAGCTGGTACCAGATGGAATTTAGTCTCCTCTCTAGGTTAAGAGAACAAAGTTTTCTTAGAATGCAATTTTTGATAACAGACTATGGATTTCTTTACCTTTCATTGATTTATAATTGTTTTCATCATCTGTTTTTTTACTTCGGTAAAGTAAATAAGCCTTTATTTAAGATTTTGGTACATGTAGGATGGACTAAGCTTTCCCCACTCTTGCAAGTTCCCTTAACCCTTCAGATTCTTCTCGTGGGACCAAGATCTCACTTTCCTCCAGAGGGACAATCCAAGCTTTTTATTAGTTGATCTGCCCCTGACATCAGAGTCCATTTGAGCACGAGTTGGCCTATAATTTAGGCATGAAACTATGACTACATTAAAGAAAAGGTGACTTTATGATTCAGGGATGGCCATGATATGCCTTGCACTTCAGAGAAAATGGGGTTAAAATGATTTTTTTTTCTTCAAAACTGCCACAGCCAGTTCTTTCAGCATATGCAATTGAAAACATCTAGTCATTAGGTCAGTTTTCATTCCAATCCCAAAGAAAGGCAATGACAAAGAATATTCAAGCTGCTGCACAATTGCACTCATCTCACACACTAGTAAAGTAATGCTCAAAATTCTCAAGTTCACATGAACTGTGAACTTCCAAATGTTCAAGAGGGATTTAAAACATGCAGAGAAACCAGAGATCAAACTGCCAACATCCACTGGATCATTGAAAAAGCAAGAGAGTTCCAGAAAAAAAAGACATCTATTTCTGCTTTATTGACTATGCCAAAGCCTTTGACTGTGTGGATCACAATAAACTGGGGAAAATTCTGAAAGAGATGGGAATACCAGACCACCTGACCTGTCTCTTGAGAAACCTGTATGCAGGTCAGGAAGAAACAGTTCCGAACTGGACATGGAACAACAGACTGGTTCTAAATAGGAAAAGGAATATGTCAAGGCAGTGTATTGTCACCCTGCTTATTTAACTTATATGCAGAGTACATCATGAGAAACACTGGGCTGGAGGAAGCACACGCTGGAATCCAGATTGCTGGGAGAAATATCAAGAATCTCAGATATGCAGATGACACCACCCTTATGGCAGAAAGTGAAGAAGAACTAAAGAGTCTCCTGATGAAAGTGAAAGAGGAGAGTGAAAAAGTTAGCTTAAAGCTCAGCATTCAGAAAACTAAAATCATTGCATCCAGTCTCATCACTTCATGGCAAATAGATGGGAAAACATTGGAAACAGCAGCAGACTATTTTGGGGGGCTTGGAAATCACTGCAGGTGATGTCTGCCTCCATGAACTTAAAACGTATTTATGACTTGGAAGAAAAGTGATGACCAAACTAGACAGGCATATTAAAAAGCCGAGACGTTGCTTTGCCAACAAAGATCCATCCAGTCAAGGCTATGGTTTTTCCATATGTCATGGATGGATATGAAAGATGTACTATAAAGAAAGTGACAGCTGAAAATTGGATGCTTTTGAACTGTGGTGTTGGAGAAGATGCTTGTAGGTCGCTTAGACTACAAGGAGACGCAACCACTCCATCCTAAAGGAAATCAGGTCTGAATATACATTGGAAGGACTAATACTGAACCTGAAACTCCAATACTTTGGCCACTTGATGTGAAGAGCTGACTCACTTGGAAGTTGCTTTGATTTGCCTGTGAGTGTGGGAGCCCTCCCTGGGCAAAGGGCCTCAGGGGTCATTGCCACTGAATCACGACCTCCAAGCAAGCGCATTCCAGCTGTGTGACATTCAGGAAGCAGGAGACTGGGAAAACTATCTTCCTTAGAGGAAGGAAAGTCATCCACAGAGAGTGTGTTTTCAGGCCTCTCTTTGCAGCAAGTGTTTTGCTTCTCAGACATCAGAGCTGCAGGCTTGCTCTGAGGGCCTCAATTGCAGAGTCAGGGCTGTGTGTCTCACTGCACTTTCCAAGCATTGCAGACACATTCCTAGGTTGGAGCAGTGCTTCCCATGAGAAAGAAGCCTCGGGAGTGTGTCTGAGCGGGCTGAGTGCCATGCTAGGGTCACCTAGTCGAGGGCACCTTGCACATCCAATGGGCCCCAGGCGAGTAGCTATGGACCGGCCCTTCGGTTGAGACATCCCAAAGCAGGGAACAAAGCTAGCTCTGTCAGAAGGAGGAAAACAGCAATGGGATGGATTTTCAAGCAGTTGCTAAGTCACACCACGTTAGGGCTCCCCGGGAAAGAAATGCGAATTTTGGCCTCTAGGCCCAGTATCCAGATGTGTGCACAGGATATTTTCCCCACAGGATTCAAGAATGTTCCAGACAGACCTAAGCTCACTAGCTCTCTCCTGCAGAGGAAATGAAATATTGTTGCTGAACCACGAAAAGATGCTGGGATTCTTGGCTTATGGAGGAGAAGAATTCAATCCAGGGCCCAAGACGAGGCTTGATTGCTCAGAGCTTTTGTGCAATAGAGTTTTATTAAAGGAGAAAGGAGATAGAGAAAGCTTCTGACAGAGACATCACAAGGGGCAGAAAGCGTACCCCCTTGCTAGTGTTAGTAATGGAGTTATATACTCTCCAATAAGTTATGACAACGAACAAAAGAATGTCTGGAGGTTGTAAAGACTCACTAGACCTACTCCCATAATTGACATTTTAAGATAACAGGATTAGCCAGAAGGTTTTTTCCAGAGACCGTCCTCAAGAAGGATGCATGATTGTTATATAATCCTAAGGAATGTAGAGGGAAAAACAGTTTGTCCTTCCTTCCTCCTTGAGAATTCTAGACCCCTCTCTCCTTGGGGACCCTTGAACTTCTTATAAACCTGCCTTGGCAATGACTCTCTCAGAAACATGATTGAACAGCCGTTTGGAGCTTCCTTTGACTTTCCCTGGGAGGGAGGGAGCCCTCCCTGAGCACAGGGCCTCAGGGGCCATGGCCAATGAAAAATAATCTCCCAGCAAGTGCTTTTCAGCCCTGTGTGACTCTCAGCCCACAGGAGGCTGAGAAAACTCTCTTCCTTGGAGGAAGGAAAGGCAGCCCAAGAGTGTGTTTTCAGGCCTGTATCTTGCAGCAAGTGTTTGGCTTGTTAGACAGAAGACCTGCAGGCCTGTTCCAACAGACTCCAATGCCAGAATCAGGGCCTTGTGTCTCCCTGCAGTTTCCTGGCCTTGCAAACACATTCCTAGGTGAGAGCAGTCCTGCCCATGGGGAAGCAGGCTGCGGGAGTGTGTCTGAGGGGGCCAGGTGTCATGCTGGGGTCACCTGGTCGAGGGCACCTTGCACCTCCAATGGACCCCAGGCAAGGAGTTGCAGGCCACCACCTTGCTTCTGAAATCCCCAAATGGGGAGCAAAGCTCGCTCTGTCAGAGGGAAGAAAACAGCAACAGGATGGATTTTCAAGCAGTTGCTAGGCTGTACTGCGTTAGGGCTCCAAGGAAGGAAAATGCGAATTTTAGCCCCTACGACTGGTATCCAGGTGGGCTCCCAGGATGATTTCCCCGCAGGATCCAAGAACGTTCCAGACAGACCTGGGCTCACTAGCTCCCTCCTGCAGAGGAAACATGAGAGAACAGCTGTTTGGAGGTTGCTTTGACTTCCCCTGGGAGGGTAGGATCCCTCCCTGGGTGCAGGGCCTCAGGGGCCATTGCCGCTGAGAAATGCCCTCGAAGCCAGACCTTTCCAGCCTTGTATGACTCAGCACGGAGGAGACTGGAAAAGCTCTCTTCCTTGGAGGAAGGAAAGGCAGCCCCAGAGAGTGTGTTTTCACACCTGTATCTTGCAGCAAGTGTTTGGCGTCTCAGACGTCAGACCTCCAGGCCTGCTCCAACGGCCTCAGTTCCAGAGTCAGGGCCGTGTGTCTCCCTGCATTTTCTGAGCCTTGGGAACACATTCCTAGGTCAGAACAGTCCTGCCCATGGGGAAGGAGGCTGCGGGAGTGTGTCTGAGGGGGTCGGGTGCCATGCTGGGGTCCAATAGACCCGGTACCTCCAATAGACCCCAGGACAACAGCGGTGGGGCTCCCCCTGGCTTCCGAAATGCCAAAGCGAGAAGCAAAGCTAGCTCTATCAGAAGGAAGAAAAGAGCAATCGGATGGATGTTCAGGCTGTTGCTGGGCCGCACCACTTCAGGGTCCCCCCGAGAGGAACAGGCGCCCTGTGGCCCCTAGGTCCGATATGCAGGTTAACACACAGGGTGTGTCCCCATAGGAGCCAAGAATTTTCCTGACAGACCTAGGCTCACTAGAGCTCTCCTACAGGGCAAAAGGGGTAGAACAGACTGTGGATGTGACTCTGCCTTTCCCAGCGAGCATGGGGCCCTCCCTACGGCCCCGGGCTCCAGGGAAAATTGTCCCTGAAAAAATGACCTCCAAGAAGCGCTTTTCCAGCAGGCTGGGATGCAGAGTTCACAGGATGCGGGGAAAGTGATCGTCCTTCAGGGAAGAAGAGGCAGCCACCCAGTGTGTGTTTGCAAGCCTGTATTTGGAAGAAACTGGTTAGCTCCTTCAAGGGGAGACCTCCAGGTCTGCTCAGAGGACCGAAATTCCAGAGGCAGCACCATGCATCTCCCCTGTCCTTTCTGAGCCTTGGAAAGACATGCCTAGCTTATAGCGGTATTGCTCATGAAGAAGCAGGATGCAGGAATGTGTCAGACATGACTGGGTGCCTTCCTGGGTTCAGCTCCGTGAGGGGCCTTTCCACTCAAAGTAGGTCCCATGCCTCCTTGGGGAGGAAGTGGGGCCCGCTTGCCTCCAAATTGCCAAAGGCTGGAACAAAGCTAGTTCTATCAGAGGTAAGAAAAGAGCAATTGGATGGATGTGGAAGCTGTTGCTGGGCCGCACTGCTTCAGGCCCCCCACCCCTCCGCCCCCGAGAGAAACAGGCGCCCTGTGGCCCCTAGGTCCTGGATGCAGTTTCACACATAGAATGTGTCCCCATAGGAGCCAAGAATTTTCCTGACAGACCTAGGCTCACTAGAGCTCTCCTACAGAGCAAAGGGGATGGGACAGATGTGTGGCTGTGGCTCTGCCTTTCCCTGGGAGTGTGGAGCCGCTCCCTATGGCCCCGGGCTCCAGGGGAAGTTGCCCCTGAATAATGACCTCCAAGAAGCGCTTTTCCAACTGGCTGAGACGTGGAGTTCTCAGGATGCAGGGAAAGCGAGTGTCCTTCGGGGAAGCAAAGGCAGTCACCTGTTATCATGACTTACTAGAATAGTAGGTACCTTCTCCGGTTGGGCAGAGGCCTTCCCTACCTGATCTGAAAAAGAAAATGAAGTAGCTCGCTGATTTGAGAAATAATTCCCAGACTTGGGTTTCCAACCAGTATAGAATCCGACAATGGCCCTGTCTTTGTAGCCGCGTTAATTAACAGGTATGTGAAGCTCTAAATATCAGTGGAAATTACATACAGCATATAGGCCCCAGTGTTCTGGAATGGTGGAAAGAAACAACCAAACTCTTGAAGAGACACTTTCAAAATGGATCATAGAGACTGACTGTACGTGGATGGGCTTGCTTCCGGCAGACTTACTCATATTACGGGTAACCGCACGTTCCCACAGTTGTTGTCCTTATGAAATTTTCTATGGGAGACCCCCTCCCACAGTGAGGCAGGTGTTAGCAGATTTGCCACAAGTAAGGGGGTGGGATTTCACAGCAGATGGAACAATTAGGTAAGGTAATAAATCAGGTAACTAAGTTTGTATAAAAAAGAATATCATTCCCCCTTGAGGAACAGATTCATGAATTTGTGCTCAGTGATCAGGTGTGGCTCAATGACTGGAAACACAATTCCTTGGCCTGACATCGGAAAGGTCCTTATACTGTTGTTTTAGCCACAATTCTGAAAGAGATGGGAATACCAGACCACCTAACCTGCCTCTTGAGAAATCTGGATGAAGGTCAGGAAGCAACAGTTAGAGCAGGACATGGAACAACAGACTGGTTCCAAAAAGGAAAAGGAGTATGTCAAGGCTGTATATTGTCACCCTGTTTATTTAACTTCTATGCAGAGTACATCATGAAAAATGCTGGGATGGAAGATACATAAGCTGGAATCAAGATTGCCGGTAGAAATATCAATCAACTTAGATATGCAGATGACACCACCATTATGGCAGAACGTGAAGAGGAACGGGTATGTCGGGGAACTTCTTGAGTTGCAGCAAGGGTGTGAAGGACCCTATTGGAAGTTCCAGAGGTTAGGTGTGGTTAGTCTCGAGATGCCTCAGCGGAAATGGGCCTCATGTCGCCTGGAATGGAGAGGCTCCTGGATATTCCCGAGTTTCAGCAGGTGCTCTCGAGTTACGACGGGGATTCAGGGACCCGCTCTGGCGGCCGCAGGAAAGGCCAGTTATCATGCGTGTTGCTAGGGGGCCTCTCGTGATTCCTCTCCCGTCGATGCCGGGGCCTAAGACCTTGTGTGGAGTCGGGCCGGAAGCTGAGGATTCCTCTCCAGTGCTGACATGGATTTTGGGGTACTTCTGGAGTCTCCACAAAGGGAGTCAGGTCCTCGTCTCGAGTGGGGGCATGAGCGTGCCCTTTCCTCCCGATGCTGTAGCAGCAGTGTCACGCTTCCCTTCGCGTGGACCAAGGGATCTGTGGCTTTCCCTCGAGGCTTTCCCACGAGGCTTTCCCACAGGGCTGTCCCACGTGTCCACGGTGGTGTGAGTCGATCCTCGGCGTGAAAGTCGAGGCAGTGCAGGGAAAACAGGTTTCCTGGAATGGACTGAGATCATCTGGGGGACTCTGGGAATGGTGGCACGACCCTGGAGTTCCTCTCCGCCTTTCCTGTTGGAGAGCGCCTCCTCTTGAGATGCGATGGGAATGCCGGGAATTCTTTCCCGACCAAGCAGGGAAAGGATCCGTCCTCTCGAGCTAGGAGGCCGGAAACGGAGCTCCTCTGGATGTGGCCGGGACTCTCGTGCTTCCTCTCGAGTGGAGACGGGTATGTCGGGGAACTTCTTGAGTTGCAGCAAGGGTGTGAAGACCCTTTGGAAGTTCCAGAGTTTAGGTGTGATTAGCCTCGAGACGCCTCAGCGGAAATGGGCCTCATCTCGCCTGGAGGGAGAACCTCCTGGATTTTCTCGAGTTGCGGCAGGTGCTCTCGACTTACGACGGGGACCTCAGGGACCCGCTCTGGTGGCCTCAGGAAAGGCCAGTCCCATGGCGAGTTGCTCGGGGGCCTTCTCGGATTCCTCTCCCGTCGATGTCGGGGCCTAAGACCTTGTGTGGAGTCGGTGCCGGAACCTGAGGATTCCTCTCCAGTGCTGACATGGATCTTGGGGTACTTCTGGAGTCTCCCCAGGGGAGTCAGTCCTCGTCTCGAGTGGGGGCATGCACGTGCGTTTCCTCCGAGCTGTAGCAGCAGTGTCACGCTTCCCTTCGCGTGGATCAAGGGATCTGTGGCTTTCCCTCGAGGCTTTCCGATCGAGGCTTTCCCACGAGGCTTTCCCACAGGGCTGTCCACGTGCCACCGTGGTGTGAGTCGATCCTCGGCTTGAAAGTCGAGGCAGTGCAGGGAAAACAGGTTTCCCTGGAATGGACTGAGACATCTGGGGACTCTGGAATGGTGGCACGACCTGGAGTTCCTCTCGCCTTTCCTGTGGAGAGCGCCTCCTCTTGAGATGCGACGGGAAACGCCGGGAATTCTTTCCCGACACGCAGGGAAAGGATCCCTCCTCTCGAGCTAGGAGGCGGAAACTGGGGCTCCTCTGGATGTGGGCGGGACTCTCGTGCTTCCTCTCGAGTGGAGACGGGTATGTCGGGGAACTTCTTGAGTTGCAGCAAGGGTGTGAAGGACCCTTTGGAAGTTCCAGAGGTTAGGTGTGATTAGCCTCGAGACGCTCAGCGGAAATGGGCCTCATCTCGCCTGGAGGGGAGAACCTCCTGGATTTTCTCGAGTTGGCGGCAGGTGCTCTCGACTTACGACGGGGACCTCAGGGACCCGCTCTGGTGGCCTCAGGAAAGGCCAGTCCCCATGCGAGTTGCTCGGGGGCCTCTCGGGATTCCTCTCCCGTCGATGCCGGGGCCTAAGACCTTGTGTGGAGTCGGTGCCGGAACCTGAGGATTCCTCTCCAGTGCTGACATGGATCTTGGGGTACTTCTGGAGTCTCCCCAGGGGAGTCAGTCCTCGTCTCGAGTGGGGGCATGCACGTGCGCTTTCCTCCCGAGCTGTAGCAGCAGTGTCACGCTTCCCTTCGGTGGATCAAGGGATCTGTGGCTTTCCCTCGAGGCTTTCCGCACTGAGGCTTTCCCACGAGGCTTTCCCACAGGGCTGTCCCACGTGCCACGTGGTGTGAGTCGATCCTCGGCTTGAAAGTCGAGGCAGTGCAGGGAAAACAGGTTTCCCTGGAATGGACTGAGACATCTGGGGGACTCTGGGAATGGTGGCACGACCTGGAGTTCCTCTCGCCTTTCCTGTGGAGAGCGCCTCCTCTTGAGATGCGACGGGAACGCCGGGAATTCTTTCCCGACCACGCAGGGAAAGGATCCCTTCCTCTCGGAGCTATGAGGCGGAAACGGGGCTCCTCTGGATGTGGGCGGGACTCTCGTGCTTCCTCTCGAGTGGAGACGGGTATGTCGGGGAACTTCTTGAGTTGCAGCAAGGGTGTGAAGGACCCTTTTGGAAGTTCCAGAGTTAGGTGTGATTAGCCTGGGGACGCCTCAGAGAAATGGCCTCATCTCGCCTGGAAGGGGAGAACCTCCTGGATTTTCTCGAGTTGCGGCAGGTGCTCTCGACTTACGACGGGGACCTCAGGGACCCGCTCTGGTGGCCTCAGGAAAGGCCAGTCCCCATGCGAGTTGCTCGGGGGCCTCTCGGGATTCCTCTCCCGTCGATGCTGGGGCCTAAGACCTTGTGTGGAGTCGGTGCCGGAACGCTGAGGATTCCTCTCCAGTGCTGACATGGACTTGGGGTACTTCTGGAGTCTCCCAGGGGAGTCAGTCCTCGTCTCGAGTGGGGCATGCACAGTGCGCTTTCCTCCCGAGCTGTAGCAGCAGTGTCACGCTTCCCTTCGGTGTTGGATCAAGGGATCTGTGGCTTTCCCTCGAGGCTTTCCCGTGAGGCTTTCCCACGAGGCTTTCCCACAGGGCTGTCCCACGTGCCACCGTGGTGTGAGTCGATCCTCGGCTTGAAAGTCGAGCACGTGACAGGGAAAACAGGTTTCCCTGGAATGGACTGAGACATCTGGGGGACTCCTGGAATGTGTGGCACGACCTGGAGTTCCGCTCTCGCCTTTCCTGTGGAGAGCGCCTCCTCTTGAGATGCGACGGAACGCCAGGGAATTCTTTCCCGACCACGCAGGGAAAGGATCCCTCTCCTCGAGCTAGGAGGCGGAAACGGGCTCCTCTGGATGTGCGGCGAGACTCTCGTAGCTTCCTCTCGAGTGGAGACGGGTATGTTGGGGAACTTCTTGAGTTGCAGCAAGGGTGTGAAGGACCCTTTGGAAGTTCCAGAGGTTAGTTGTATTAGCCTGGCGAAGCGCTCAGAGGAAATGGGCCTCATCTCCCTGGAGGGGAGAACCTCCTGCATTTTCTCGAGTTGGTGCAGGTGCTCTCGACTTACGACGGGGACCTCAGGGACCCGCTCTGGTGGCCTCAGGAAAAGGCCAGTCCCCATGCGAAGATTGCTCGGCGGGCCTCTCGGGATTTCTCTCCCGTCGATGCCGGGCCTAAGACCTTGTGTGAGTCGGTGCCGGAACCTGAGGATTCCTCTCCAGTGCTGACAATAGATCTTGGGGTACTTCTGGAGTCTCCCAGGGGAGTCAGTCCTCGTCTCGAGTGGGGGCATGCAGGTGCGCTTTCCTCCTGAGCTGTAGCAGCAGTGTCACGCTTCTCTTCGCATGGATCAAGGGATCTGTGGCTTTCCCTCAAGGATTTCCCAAAGGGCTGTCCCACGTGCCACCGTGGTGTGAGTGGATCCTCGTCCTGAAATTCGAGGCAGTGTAGGGAAACAGGTTTCCCTGGAATGGACTGAGACATCTGGGGGACTCTGGGAATTGTGGCACGACCCTGGAGTTCCGCTCGCCTTTCCTGTGGAGAGTGCCTCCTCTTGAGATGCGACGGGAACGCCGGGAATTCTTTCCCGACCAATCAGGCAAAGGATACCTCCTCTCGTGCTAGGAGGCGGAAACGGGGTTCCTCTAGATGTGGGCGGGACTCTCGTGCTTCCTCTCGAGTGAAGACGGGTATATCGGCGAACTTCTTTAGTTTTAGCAAGTGTGTGAAGGGCCCTTTGGAAGTTCCAGAGGTTTGGTGTGATTAGCCTCGAGACGCCTCAGCGGAAAGGGCCTCATCTCGCCTGGAAGGGAGAACCTCCTGGATTTTCTCGAGTTGCGGGCAGGTGCTCTCGACTTACAACGGGGACATCAGGATCCCGCTCTGGTGGCCTCAGGAAAGCAGGTCCCCATACCGAGTTGCTCGGGGGCCTCTCGGGATTCCTCTCCCCTCGATGGCCGGGGCCTAAGTCCTTGTGTGGAGTCTGTTGCCGGAACCCATGAGGATTCCTCTCCAGGGCTGACATGGATCTTGGGTACTTCTGTAGTCTCCCCAGGGGAGTCAGTCCTGGTCCTCGAGTGTGGACATGCAAGTGCGCTTTCCTCCCGAGCTGTAGCAGCAGTGTCACGCTTCCCTTCGCTTGGATCAAGGGATCTGTGGCTTTCCCTCGAGGCTTTCCCATGAGGCTTTCCCACAGGCTTTCCCAGGCTTTCCAACGATGCTTTCCCCAGTGATGTCCCACGTGCCACCGTGGTGTCAGTCGATCCTCGGTTTGAAAGTCGAGGCAGTGCCGGGGAAACAGGCTTCCCTGGAATGGACTGAGACATCTGGGGGACTCTGGGAATGGTGGCACGACCCTGGAGTTCCTCTCGCCTTTCCTGTCGACAGCGCCTCCTCTTGAGATGCGACGGGAACGCCGGGAATTCTTTCCCGACCACGCAGCAAAAGGATCCCTCCTCTCGAACTTGGAGGCAGAAACGGGGCTCCTCTGGATGTGGGCGTGACTCTCGTGCTTCCTCTCGTGTGGAGACGGGTATGTTGGGGAACTTCTTGAGTTGCAGCAAGGGTGTGAAGGATCCTTTGGAATTCCAGAGGTTAGGTGTGTTTAGAGTCGAGACGCCTTAGCGGAAATGGGCCTCATCTCCCCTGGAGGGGAGAATCTCCTGGATTTTTTCGAGTTGCGGTACGTGCTCTCGCCTTACGACGGGGACCACTGGGACCCGCTCTGGTGGCCTCAGGAAAGGCCAGTCCCCTTGCGAGTTGCTCGGGGGCCTCTCGGGATTCCTCTCCCGTCGATGCCAGGGCCTAAGACCTTGTGTGGAGTCGTGCCTGCCGGGGTCCAGCCCCGGTGGATCCAGGGAATTCGAAGGGTGGACGGCGTTGGCGTGGAAAGACTTGTTTGTTTATTAATGTAAGATTAGATTAAGAAACTATAGTGTAGTAAGAAGATTAAGTGGAGGAAGAGGGCTGAATAGCTTGGTTTACGCGGAAGGCCAATAAAATTCCAGACAAGGAATTTGCACCATCTACGTTGGGCCACCGGCGCCGCTTGAATATCTAAGGGTGCCTCGCCTTAAGCTCCCTTTCGTGCGGTCTTAACAGCCGGGGCAAGTAAGTAGACCTGGCGAGCCTCCGCGCCCCAGATGGAGATTCAGCCTGAAGTTAAAGTAAAGAGCAGAGAGAGGGAAGGGAGAGAAGAAGAGAGAGAGAGAGACATGGGGGGAGCCAGAGTCCCAAGAAACCAGGCCGAGAGACTAGTTCGAGAAACTGGCCCCCATCCTTTATTGTTCAGAAGGCCTTTTATACTTTTGATAAAACACGGAGATCAATGGGTAACACAAAATTATGTAGCGTTCGCAACCCAGATTCTTTCCGTATATCATTTTGTATACAAAAGGTCTCAGGTGATTTACATTATCTTTTGGCCAAGAGGCTTGTTAACACTTTTTGGCTCTCTTCCTTAATGAATGTTAATTTTGTTTCCCCTGAAGTGTTTTTTTTTTTTTTAATCTGCATCTCCTTAAAGCATTAAAGTTACATCTCTATAGAACAAAGGTGGAGTGGGATATAACAAAGAAGGTACTTAACTCAAAGATCTAATGTTGCTAATACCAGGTCTACTACTTGTTTTTCTATATACCAACTATATCTAAAAATAAAGGATATGAAAATTTGGCAGCAAGCATTGACCCAAAAAATGAAACCTTTAATCAGTCCTATTCTAAAGATTTTGACTCCTCGGAAGCTCCTACATTCCTAGGATGTTTTAAGCTTCCTGTGCCTCCTGCGGTCAGGAGGCCTCAAACAATCACATGCGCAGCTGTACGAGTCCTGCAGGCAGGCTAGAAAGCCATCGGAGGGGTTTTTGGATTGAAACACTCTTTCAAATGCAGAAGACTAAAGCCCTGATTGATTTTTCCAGAAAATGTCAGAAGAGTGGAAAAGCAGAGCAGAAAAGCCGGCAGATTTTAGTTGGGGTACGTGCTTAGGAATTTGCAGAGGGGTCCCTGAAGTCTGAGCACGCCTTGCGTATGTCAGCTTCCTTCCTCATGACCTTGTCATGGGCGGGATTCCTCACACTGGCTCCCAGCAGGTGCCGGAACCTGAGGATTCCTCTCCAGTGCTGACATGGATCTTGGGGTACTTCTGAGTCTCCCCAGGGGAGTCAGTCCTCGTCTCGAGTGGGGGCATGAACGTGCGGTTTCCTCTCGAGCTGTAGCAGCAGAGTCACGATTCCCTTCGCGTGGATCAAGGGATCTGTGGCTTTCCCTCGAGGCTTTCCCACGAGGCTTTCCCACAGGGCTGTCCCACGTGCCACCGTGGTGTGAGTCGATCCTCGGCTTGAAGGTGGAGGCAGTGCAGGGAAAACAGGTTTCCCTGGAATGGACTGAGACATCTGGGGGACTCTGGGAATGGTGGCACGATCCTGGAGTTCCTCTCCCCTTCCGGTGGAGAGCGACTCCTCTTGAGATTGACAGGAAACGCCGGGAATTCTTTCCCGACACGGAAAGGATCCCTCCTCTCGAGCTAGGAGGCGGAAACGGGGCTCCTCTGGATGTGGGCGGGACTCTCGTGCTTCCTCTCGAGTGGAGACGGGTATGTCGGGGAACTTCTTGAGTTGCAGCAAGGGTGTGAAGGACCCTTTGGAAGTTCCAGAGGTTAGGTGTGTTTAGACTCGAGACGCCTCAGCGGAAATGGGCCTCATCTCGCCTGGAGGGGAGAACCTCCTGTATTATCTCGAGTTGAAGCATGTGCTCTCGACTTAGGACGGGGACCTCAGGGACCCGCTCTGGTGGCCTCAGGAAAGGCCAGACCCATGCGAGTTGCTCGGTGGCCTCTCGGGATTCCTCTCCCGTCGATGCTGTGGCCAAGGCCTTGTGTGGAGTCGGTTCCGGAACCTGAGGATTCCTCTCCAGTGCTGACATGGATCTTGGGGTACTTCTGGAGTCTCCCCAGGGGAGTCAGTCCTCGTCTCGAGGGGAGGCATGCACGTGCGCTTTCCTCCCGAGCTGTAGCAGCAGTGTCGCGCTTCCCTTCGCGTGGATCAAGGGATCTGTGGCTTTCCCTCGAGGCTTTCCCACGGGCTTTCCCACAGGGATGTCCCACGTGCCACAGTGGTGAGAGTCGATCCTCGGCTTGAAAGTCGAGGCAGTGCAGGGAAAACAGGTTTCCCTGGAATGGACTGAGACATCTGGGGGACTCTGGGAATGGTGGCACGACCCTGGAGTTCCTCTCGCCTTTCCTGTGGAGAGCGCCTCCTCTTGAAATGCGACGGGAATGCTGGGAATTCTTTCCCGACCACGCAGGGAAAGGATCCCTCCTCTCGAGCTATGAGGCGGAAACGGGGCTTCTCTGGATGTGGGCAGGACTCTCGTGCTTCCTCTCGATTGGAGACGGGTACGTCAGGAAACTTCTTGAGTTGCAGCAAGGGTGTGAAGGACCCTTTGGAAATTCCAGAGGCCAGGTTGATTAGCCTCGAGACGCCTCCGCGGAAATGGGCTTCATCTCGCCTGGAGGGGAGAACTTCCTGGATTTTCTCGAGTTGCCACAGGTGCTCTCGACTTAAGACGAAGACCTCAGGGACGCGCTCTGGTGGCCTCAGGAAAGGCCATTCCCCATGCGAGTTGCTAGGGGCCTCTCGGGATTCCTCTCCCGTCGATGCCGGGCCTAAGACGTTGTGTGGAGACGGTGCCGGGACCTGAAGATTCCTCTCCAGTGCTGACATGGATCTTGGGGTACTTCTGGAGTCTCCACCGGGGATTCAGTCCTCGTCTCGACTTAGGTCATGCACGTGCACTTTCCTCCCGAGCTGTAGCAGCAGTGTCATGCTTCCCTTCACGTGGATGAAGAAATCTGTGGCTTTCATCGAGGTTTTTGCAGGAGGCTTTCCCACGAGGCTTTCCCACAGGGCTGTCCCACGTGCCACCGTGGTGTGAGTCGATCCTCGCCTTGAAAGTCGAGGCAGTGCAGGGAAAACTGGTTTCCCTGGAATAGACTGAGACATCTGGGGGACTCTGGGTATGGTGGCTCGACCCTGGAATTCCTCTCGCCTTTCCTGTGGAGAGCGCCTCCTCTTGAGATGCGACGGAAACGCCGGGAATTCTTTCCCGAACACGCAGGAAAAGGATCCCTCCTCTCGAGCTAGGAGGCGGAAACGGGGCTCCTCTGGATGTCGGCGGGAGTCTCGAGCTTTCTCTCAAGTGGAGACGGTTATGTCGGGGAACTTCTTGAGTTGCAACAAGTGGGTGATGTACCCTTTGGAAGTTCCAGACGTTAGGTGTGATTAGCCTCGAGAGGCCTCATTGGAAATGGGCCTCATCTCGCCTGGAGGGGAGAACCTTCTGGATTTTCTCGAGTTGCGGCAGTTTCTCTCTACTTACGACGGGGACCTCAGGGACATGCTCTGGTGGCCTCAGGAAAGGCCATTCCACATGCGAGTTGCTCGGGGGCCTCTCGGGATTCCTCTCCTGTCGATGTCGGGGCCTAAGACCTTGTGTGGACTCGGTGCCGGAACCTGAGGATTCCTCTCCAGTCCTGACATGGATCTTGGGGTACGTCCTGAGTCTCCCCTGGGGAGTCAGTCCTCGTCTCGAGTGGGGGCATGCACGTGCGCTTTCCTCCCCAGCTGTAGCAGCAGTGTCAGGCTTCCCTTCGCGTGGATCAAGGGATCTGTGGCTTTCCCTCGAGGCTTTCCCACGAGGCTTTCCCTCGAGTCTTTCCCACAAGGCTGTCCCACGTGCCACCGTGGTGAGTCGATCCTCGGCTTGAAAGTCGAGGGAGTGCAGGAAAAAAAGGTTCCCTGGAATGGACTGAGACATCTGAGGGACTCTGGGAATGGTGGCACGACCCTGGGGAGTTCCTCTCGCCTTTCCTGTGGAGAGCGGCCTCTTCTTGAGATGCGACGGAAAACGCCGGGAATTCTTTCCCGAACACGAAGGGAAAGGATCCCTCCTCTCGAGCTAGGAGGCGGAAACGGGGCTCCTCTGGATGTGGGCCGGACTCTCGTGCTTCCTCTCGAGTGGAGACGGGTATGTCGGGGAACTTCTTGAGTTGCAGCAAGGGGTGTTGAAGGACCCTTGGGAATTCCAGAGGTTAGGTGTGATTAGCCTCGAGACGCCTCACGGAAATGGGGCCTCATCTCGCCTGGAAGGGAGAACCTCCTGGATTTTCTCGGAGTTGTGGCAGGTGCTCTCGACTTACGACGGGGGACCTCTGGGACCCGCTCTGGTGGCCTCAGGAAAGGCCCGTCCCCATGCGAGTTGCATGGGGCCTCTCGGGATTCCTCTCCCGTCGAAAGCCGGGGCCTCAGACCTTGTGTAGAGTCGGTGCCGGAACTGGAGGATTCCACTCCAGTGCTGACATGGTTCCTGGGTACTTTTTGGAGTCCCCTAAGGGAGTCGTTCCTCGGTCTCGAGTAGGGGCATGCACGTGCGCTTTCCTCCCGAGCTGTAGCTGTAGTGTCACGCTTCCCTTCGGCGTGGATGAAGGAATCTGTGGCTTTCCCTGGAGTCTTTCCCACGAGGCTTTCCCCCGAGGCTTTCCCATAGTGCTGTCCAACGTGCCACCGTGGTGGTGAGTCGATCCTCGGCTTGAAAGTCGAGGCAGTGCAAGGAAAACACGTTTCCCTGGAGTGGACTGAGACATCTGGGGGACTCTGGGAATGGTGGTACGACCCTGGAGTTCCTCTCGCCTTTCCTGTAGAGAGCGCCCCCTCTTGAGCTGCGATGGGAAGGCCAGGAATTCTTTCCCGAACACGCAGGGAAAGGAACCCTCCTTTCGAGCTAGGAGGCAGAAACGGGGCTCCTCTGGATGTGGCGGGACTCTCGTGCTTCCTCTCGAGTTGAGACGGGTATGTCGGGGAACTTCTTGAGTTGCAGCAAGGGTGTGAAGGACCCTTTGGAAGTTCCAGAGATTAGGTGTGATTAGCCTCGAGATGCTTCAGCGGAAATGGGCCTCATCTCGCCTGGAGGGGAGAACCTCCTGGATTTTCTCGAGCTGCGGCAGGTGCTCTTGACTTACAACAGGGACCTCAGGGACCCGCTCTGGTGGCCTCAGGAAAGGCCAGTCCCCATGCGAGTTGTTCGGGTGCCTCTCGGTATTCCTCTCCCGTCGATGCCGGGACCTTAGACCTTGTGTGGAGTCGGTGGCCAGAACTTGAGGATTCCTCTCCAGTGCTGACATGGTTTTGGGGTACTTCTGGAGTCTCCCCAGGGGAGTCAGTCCTCGTCTCGAATTGGGGCATGCACGTGCGATTTCCTCTCGAGCTGTAGCAGCAGTGTCACGCTTCCCTTCACGTGGATCAAGGGATCTGTGGTTTCCCTCGAGGCTTGCCCAGGAGGCTTTCTCACAGGGCTGTCCCACGTGCCCACCGTGGTGTGAGTCGATCCTCGGCTTGAAAGCCGAGGCAGTGCAGGGAAAACAGGTTTCCCTGGAATGGACTGAGACATCTGAGGGACTCTGGGAATGGTGGCACGACCCTGGAGTTAATCTCGCCTTTCCTGTGGAGAGCGCCTCCTCTTGAGATGCGACGGAAATGCCGGGAATTCTTTCCGACCACGCAGGGGAAGGATCCCTCCTCTCGAGCTAGGAGGCGGAAACGGGGCTCCTCTGGATGAGGGCGGGACTCTCGTGATTCCTCTCGAGTGGAGACGGGTATGTCGGGGAACTTCTTGAGTTGCAGCAAGGGTGTGAAAGACCCTTTGTAAGTTCCAGAGGTTAGGTGTGATTAGCCTCGAGATGCCTCAGCGGAAATGGGCCCTCATCTCGCCTGGAGGGGAGAACCTCCTGGATTTTCTCGAGTTGTGGCAGGTGCTCTCGACTTACGACGCGGGGGACCTCAGGGACCCGCTCTGGTGGCATCAGGAAAGGCCAGTCCGCATGCGAGTTGCTCGGGGGGGGCCTCTCGGGATTCCTCTCCCGTCGATGCTGGGGGCCTAAGGCTGCCGGGAGACAGTGTGAGGAAGCCCGCCCGTGACAAGGTTATGAGGAAGGAAGCTGACATACGCAAGGCGTGCTCAGACTCAGGGACCCCTCTGGAAATTTTTAAGCATGTACCCCAACAAAAATCTGCCGGTTTTTGTGCTCTGTTTTTTCACTCTTCTGAACTTTTCTGGAAAAAGTCAATTCAGGGCGTTAGTCTTCTGCATTTGAAAAGAGTGTTTCAATCCAAAAACCCTCTGATGGCTTTCTAGCCTGCCTGTAGGACTCGTACAGCTGCGCTTGTGATTGTTTGAGGCCTCCTGACCGCAGGAGGCACAGGAAGCTTAAAAACATCCTAGGAATGCAGGAGCTTCCGAGGAGTCAGAATCTTTAGAATAGGACTGATTAAAAGTTTCATTTTTGGGTCAATGCTTACTGCCAAATTTTCATATCCTTTATTTTTAGATATAGTTGGTATGTGAAAAAACAAGTAGTAGACCTGGTATTAGCAACATTAGATCTTTGAGTTAAGTACTTTCTTTGTTATAACCCCACTGCACCTTTGTTCTATAGAGATGTAACTTTAATGCTTTAAGGAGATGCAGATTAAAGAAAAACACTTCAGGGGAAACAAAATTAACATTCATTAAGGAAGAGAGCCAAAAAGTGTTAACAAGCCTCTTGGCCAGAAGATAATGTAAATCACGTGAGACCTTTTGTATACAAAATGATATACAGAAAGAATCTGGGTTGGGAACACTACATAATTTTGGGTTATCCATTGATCTTCATGTATTATCAAAAGTATAAAAGACCTTCTGAACAATAAAGGAGGAGGCCAGGGGCCGGGGGCCAGTTTCTCGGACCAGCTTCTTGAACTAGTCTCTCAGCCTGGTTTCCTGGGACTCTGGCTCCCCCCGTGTCTTTCTCTCTCTTTCTTCTTCTCTACCTTTCCTTCTCTCTGCTCTTTACTATAACTTCAGGCTGAATTCTCCACCTGGAGTGCGGAGGCTCGCCAGGTCTACTTACTTGGCATGGCTGTTAAGACCCGCACGGAAAGGGAGCTTAAGGCGAGGCACCCTTAGATATTCAAGCGGGCGCCGGTGGCCCAACGTAGGTGGTGCAAATTCCTTGTCTGGAATTTTATTGGCCGTCCGCGTAAACCAAGCTATTCAGCCCTCTTCCTCCACTTAATCTTCTTACTACACTATAGTTTGCTAATCTAATCTTACATTAATAAATAAACAAGTCTTTCCACGCCAACGCCGTCCACCCTTCGAATTCCCTGGATCCACCGGGGGCTGGACACCGGCATAAGACCTTGTGTGGAGTCGGTGCCAGAACCTGAGGATTCCTCTCCAGTGCTGACATGGATCTTGGGGTACTTCTGGAGTCTCCCCAGGGGAGTCAGTCCTCGTCTGGTGTGGGGGCATGCACGTGCGCTTTCCTCCCAGCTGTAGCAGCAGTGTCACGCTTCCCTTCGCGTGGATCAAGGATCTGTGGCTTTCCCACGAGGCTTTCCCACGGGCTTTCCCACAGGGCTGTCCCCACGTGCCACCGTGGTGTGAGTCGATCCTCGGCTTGAAAGTCGAGACCAGTGCAGGGAAAAATGGTTTCCCTGGGAATGGACTGAGACATCTGGGGGACTCTGGAATGGTGGCACGACCCTGGGGTTTCCTCTCGCCTTTTCCTGTGGAGGAGCGTCTCCTCTTGTGATGCGACGGGAACGCGGGAATTCCTTTCCCGAAGCACGCAGGGAAAGGAATCCCTCCTCCTCGAGCTAGGGAGGACAGAAACGGGGTCTCTTCTGGATGTGGGCGGACTCTCGTGCTTCCTCTCGAGTGGAGACGGGTATAGTCGGGGAACTTCTTGAGTTGCAGCAAGAGTGTGAAGGACCCTTTGGAAGTTCCAGAGGTTAGGTGTGATTAGCCTCGAGACGGCTCAGCGGAAATGGGCCTCATCTCACCTGGAGGGGAGAACCTCCTGGATTTTCTCGAGTTGCGGCAGGTGCTCTCGACTTAAGACGGGGACCTCAGGCGACCCGCTCTTGGTGGCCTCAGGAAAGGCCAGTCCCCATGCAAGTTGCTCGCGGGCCTCTCGGGATTCCTCTCCCGTCCATGCTGGGGCCTAAGACCTTGTGTGGGAGTCGGTGCCCGAACCTGAGGATTCCTCTCCAGTGCTGACATGGATCTGGGGTACTTCTGGAGTCTCCCCCTGGGGAGTCAGTCCTCGTCTCGAGTGGGGGCAGGCACGTGCGATTTTCCTCCCGAGCTGTAGCAGCAGTGTCACGCTTCCCTTCAAGTGGATCAAGGGATCTGTGGCTTTCCCTCAAGGCTTTCCACGAGGCTTTCCCACGAGACTTTCCCACAGGGCTGTCCCGCGTGCCCACCGTGGTGTGAGTCGATCCTCGGCTTAAAAGTCGAGCAGTGCAGGGAAAACAGGTTTCCCTGGAATGGACTGAGACATCTGGGGACTCTGGGAAGGTGGCCCGACCCTGGAGTTCCTCTCACCTTTCCTATGGAGAGAGCCTCCTCTTGAGATGCGACGGGAACGCCGGCGAATTCTTTCCCGACCACCCTGGGAAAGGATCCCTCCTCTCGAGATATGTAGGCAGAAACGGGGCCTCTGGATGTGGGCAGAACTCTCGTGCTTCCTCTCGGGTGGAGACGGGTAAGTCGGGGAACTTCTTGAGTTGCAGCAAGAGTGTGAAGCACCCTTTGGAAGTTCCAGAG
>NW_017191314.1:0-10836 GCF_001704415.2 Capra hircus
TACTTCTCTGAAGTCTCCCCAGTGGAGTCAGTCCTCGTCTCGAGTCGGGACATGCACGTACGCTTTCTTCCCGAGCTGTAGCAGCAGTGTCACGCTTCCCTTCGCGTGGATCAAGGGATCTGTGGCTCTCCCACCGAGCTTTCCCACGAGGCTTTCCCACAGGGCTGTCCACGTGCCACCGTGGTGTGAGTCGATCCTCGTCCTGAAAGTCGAGGCAGTACAGGGAAAACAGGTTTCCCTGGAATGGACTGAGACATCTGGGGGACTCTGGGAATGGTGGCACGACACTGGAGTTCCTCTCGCCTTTCCTGTGGAGAGCGCCTCCTCTTGAGATGCGACGGGAACGCCGGGAATTCTTTCCCCCACGCAGGGAGAGGATCCCTCCTCTCGAGCTAGGAGGCGGAAACGGGGCTCCTCTGGATGTGGGCAGGACTCTCGTGCTTCCTCTCGAGGGGAGACGGGTATGTCGGGGAACTTCTTGAGTTGCAGCAAGGGTTGAAGGACCCTTTGGAAGTTCCAGAGGTTAGGTGTGATTAGGCTCGAGACGCCTCAGCGGAAATGGGCCCATCTCGCCTGGAGGGGAGAACCTCCTGGATTTTCTCGAGTTGCGGCAGGTGCTCTCGACTTACGTCGGGGACATCAGGGACCCGCTGTGGTGGCCTCAGGAAAGGCCAGTCCACATGCGAGTTGCTCGGGGGCCTCTCGGGATTCCTCTCTCGTCGATGCCGGGGCCTAAGGCCTAGTGTCAAGTCGGTGCCGGAACTGGAGGATTCCTCTCCAGTGCTGACATGGATCTTGGGGTACTTCTGGAGTCTCCCCAAGGGAGTCAGTCCTCGTCTCGAGAGGGTATGCACGATCGCTTTCCTCCCGAGCTTTCGCAGGAGTGTCGCGCTTCCCTTCTCATGTATCAAGGGATCTGTGGCTTTCCTCGAGGCTTTCCAAGAGGCTTTCCCAAAGGGCTGTCCCACGTGCCACCGTGGTGTGAGTCGATCCTCGGCTTGAAAGTCGAGGCAGTGCATTGAAAGCAGGTTTCCTGGAATGGACTGAGACATCTGCGGGACTCTGCGAATGGTGGCACGACTCTGGAGTTCCTCTCGCCTTTCCTGTGGAGAGCGCCTCCTCTTGAGATGCGACGAGAACGCCCAGAATTCTTTCCAGACCACGCAGGAAAGGATCCCTCCTCTCGAGCTAGGAGGCGGAAACGGGCTCCTCTGGATGTGGGCGGAACTCTCGTGCTTCCTCTCGAGTGGAGACGGGTATGTCGGGGAACTTCTTGAGTTGCAGCAAGTTTGTGAATGACCCTTTGGAAGTTCCAGAGGTTAGGTGTGATTAGCCTCGAGACGCATCAGTGGAAATGGGCCTCATCTCGCCTGGAGGGGAGAACCCTGGATTTTCTCGAGTTGCGGCAGGTGCTCTCGATTTACGACGGGGACCTCAGGGACCCGCTCTTGTGGCATCAGGAAAGGCCAGTCCCATGCGAGTTGCTCGGGGGCCTCTCGGGATTCCTCTCCCGTCGATGCCGGGGCCTAAGACCTTGTGTGGAGTCGGTACCGGAACCTGAGGATTCCTCTCCAGTGTGATATGGATCTTGGGGTACTTCTGGAGTCTCCCCAGGGAGTCAGTCCTCGTCTCGAGTGGGGGCATGCACGTCGCTTTCCTCCGAGCTGTAGCGGCTGTGTCGTGCTTCCCTTCGCGTGGATCAAGGGATCTGTGGCTTTCCCTCAGTTTTCCCATGAGGTTTCCCGAGGCTTTCCCACAGGGTGTCCCCTGCCACCGCTGGCCTCGAGAACGTCGAGGCAGTGCAGGGAAAACAGGTTTCCCTGGAATGGACTGAGACATCTGGGGGACTCTGGGAATGGTGGCACGACCATGGAGTTCCTCTCGCTTTCCTGTGGAGAGCGCCTCCTCTTGAGATGCGAACGGGAATGCCGGGAATTCTGTCCCGACCACGCAGTGAAAGGATCCCTCCTCTAGAGCTAGGAGGCGGAAACGGGGCTCCTCTGGATGTGGGCGGAACTCTCGTGGCTTCCTCTCGAGTGGAGACGGGTATGTCGGGGAACTTCTTGAGTTTGCAGCAACGGTGTGAAGGACCCTATGGAATTTCCAGAGGTTAGGTGTGAATAGCCTCGAGACGCCTCAGCGGAAATGGGCCTCATCTCGCCTGGAGGGGAGAACCTCCTGGATTTTCTGGAGTTGCGGCAGGTGCTCTCGACTTAAGATGGGGACCTCAGGGACCCGCTCTGGTGGCCTCAGGATAGGCCAGTCCCCATGCGAGTTGCTCGCGGGCCTCTCGGATTCCTCTCCCGACGATGCCAGGGCCTAAGATCTTGTGAGCAGTGAGTGCCGGATCCTGAGGATTCCTCTCCAGTGCTGACATGGATCTTGGGGGTACTTCTGGAGACTCCCCAGGGAGTCAATCCTCGTCTCGAGTGGGGGTATGCACGTGCGTTTTCCTCCCGAGCTGTAGCAGCAGTGTCACGCTTCCCTTCTCCTGGATCAATGGATCAGGGGCTTTCCCTCGAGGCTTTCCCACGAGGCTTTCCCACGAGGCTTTCCCACAGGGCTGTCCACGTGCCACCGTGGTGTGAGTCGTCCTCGGCTTGAAAGTCGAGGCAGTGCAGGGAAAACAGTTTTCCCTGGAAAGGATTTGAGATATCTGGGGACTCTGGAATGGTGGCTCGACCCTGGAGTTTCCTCTCGCTGTTCCTGTGGAGAGCGCCTCCTCTTGAGATGGGACGGGAAAGCCGGGAATTCTTTCACAACTACGCGGGGAAGGATCCCTCCTCTCGAGCTAGGAGGCGGAAAAGGGGCTCTTCTGGATGTGGGTTTGGACACTCGTGCTCCTCTGGAGTGGAGACGGGTATGTCAGGGAACTTCTTGAGTTGCAGCAAAGGTGTGAAGGACCCTTTGGAAGTTCCAGAGGTTATGTGTGATTAACCTTGAGACGCCACAGCGGAAATGGGCCTCATCTCGGCCTGGAGGGGAGAACCTCTTTGATTTTCTCGAGTTACCCCAGGTGCTCTCGACTTACGACGGGGACCTCAGGGACCCGCTCTGGTGGTCTCAGGAAAGGCCAGTCCCCATGCAAGTTGCTCAGGGGCCTCTCAGGATTCCTCTCCCGTCCGATGCCGGGGCCTGAGGCCTTGTGTGGAGTCGGTGCCGGCACCTGAGGATTCCTCTCCAGTGCTTACATGGATCTTGAGGTACTTCTGGAGTATCCCAGGGGAGTCAGTCCTCGTCTCGAGTGGGGGCATGCACGTGCGCTTTCCTCCCGAGCTGTAGCAGCAGTGTCACGCTTTCCTTCGCGTGGATCATGGGATCTGTGGCGTTCCATCGAGGCTTTCCTCGAGGGTTTCCCACAAGGCTGTCCCTCGTTGCTTCGTGGTTTGAGTTGATCCTCGGCTTGAAAGTCGAGGCAGTGCAGGGAAAACAGGTTTCCCTGGAATGGACTGAGACATTTGGGGGACTCTGGGAATGGTGGCATGACCCTGGCGTTCCTTTCGCCTTTCCTGTGGAGAGCGCCTCCTCTTGAGATGAGACGGGAACGCCGGGAATTCTTTCCCGACCACGCAGGGAAAGGATCCCTCCTCTCCAGCTATGAGGCGGAAACGGGGCTCCTCTGGATGTGGGCGGGACTCTCGTGCTTCCTCTCGAGTGGAGACGGGTATGTCGGGGAACTTCTTGAGTTGCAGCAAGGGTGTGAAGGACCCTTTGGAAATTCCAGAGGATAGGTGTGATTAGCCTCGAGAGGCCTCAAGAAAATGGGCCTCATCTGGCCTGGAGGGGAGAACCTCCTGGATTTTTCGAGTTGCGGCAGGTGCTGTCGACTTACGTCGGGGACTTCAGGGACCAGATCTGGTGGACTCAGGAAAGGCCAGTCCCCTTGCGAGTTGCTCGGGGGCCTCTTGGGTTTCCTCTCCCGTCGATTCCGGGGCCTAAGACCTTGTGTGGAGTCGGTGCTGGAACGTGAGGATTCCTCTCCAGTGCGGACATGGATCTTGGGGTTCTTCTGGAGTCTCCCCAGGTTAGTCAGTCCTAGTCTCGAGTGGGGGCATGCACGTTCAATTTCCTCCCGATGTGTGGAAGCAGTGTCACACTTCCCTTAGCATGTATCAAGGGATCTGCAGCTTTCCCTGGAGGCTTTCCAATGAGGCTTTCCCACGAGGATTTTCCTCAGGGCTGTCTCCACGTGCCACCGTGGTGTGAGTCGATCTTCGGCTTCAAAGTCGAGGCAGTGCAGGGAAAACAGGTTTCCCTGGAATTGACAGAGACATCTGGGGGACTCTGGGAATGGGTGGAACGACCCTGGAGTTTCTCTAGCCTTTCCTGTGGAGAGGGCCTCCTCTTGAGATGCGACTGGAACGCCGGGAATGCTTTCCAGACCACGCAGGGAAAGGATCCCTCCTCTCGAGCTATGAGGTGGAAACAGTGCTCCTCTGAAAGTGGGCGGGAAGATCTTGATACTCTCGAGTGGAGACGGGTATGTCAGAGAACTCCTTGAGTTGCAGCAAGGGTGTGAAGGACCCTTTGGAAGTTCCAGAGGTTAGGTGTGATTAGCCTCGAGATGCCTCAGCGGAAATGGGGCTCATCTCGCCTTTAAGGATGCCAAGATCCATGTCAGCACTGGAGAGGAATCCTCAGGTTCCGGCACCGAATCCACACAAGGTCTTAGGACCCCGGCATCGACGGGAGAGGAATCCCGAGAGGCCCCCGAGCAACTCGCATGGGGAATGGCCTTTCTTGAGGCCACCAGAGCGGGTCCCTCAGGTCCCCGTCTTAAGTCGATATCACCTGTCCCAACTCGAAAAAATCCAGGAGGTTCTCCCCTCCAGGCGAGATGAGGCCCATTTCCGCTGAGGCGTCTCGAGGCTAATCACACCTAAACCTCTGGAACTTCCAAAGGGTTCTTCACACCCTTGCTGCAACTCAAGAAGTTCCCCGACATACCTGTCTCCACTCGAGAGGAAGCACGAGAGTCCCGCCCACATCCAGAGGAACCCCGTTTCCGCCTCACAGCTAGAGAGGAGGTATCCTTTACCTGCGTGGTCGGGAAAGAATTCCCGGTCTTCCCGTCACAACTCAAGAGGAGGCGCTCTCAACAGGAAAGGTGAGAGGAACTCCAGGGTCGTGCCACCATTCCCAGAGTACCCCAGATATCTCAGTCCATTCCAGGGAAACCTGTTTTCCCTGCACTGCCTCGACTTTCAAGCCGAGGATCGACTCACAGCACGGTGGCACGTGTGACAGCCCTGTGGGAAAGCCTCGTGAGAAAGCCTCATGGGAAAGCCTCGAGGGAAAGCCACTGATCCCTTGATCCACGCGAAGGGAAGAATGACACTGCTGCTACAGCTCGGAAGGAAAGCGCTCTTCAATGCCCCCACTCGAATGAGGACTGACTCCCCTGGGGAGACTCCCGAAGTACCCCAAGATCCATGTCAGCACTGGAGAGGAATCCTCAGGTTCCGGCACCGACTCCACACATCGTCTTAGGCCCCGGCATCGACGGGACAGGAATCGCGAGAGGCCCCCGAGCAACTCGCATGGGGACTGGGCTTTCTTGAGGCCACCAGAGCGGGTCCCTGAGGTCCCCATCGTAAGTCGAGAGCACCTGCCGGAACTCGAGAAAATCCAGGAGGTTCTCCCCTCCAGGAGAGATGAGGCTCATTTGCGCTGAGGCCTCTGGAGGCTAATCACACCTAACCTCTGGAACTTCCAAAGGGTCCTTCACACAATTGCTGCAACTCAAGAAGTTCCGCGATATACCCGTCTCCACTCAATAGGAAGCGCGTGAGTCCCGCCCACATCCAGAGGAGCCCCGTTTCCGCCTCCTAGCTCGAGAGGAGGGATCCTTTCCCTGCGTCGTGGGGAAAGAATTCCCCGCGTTGCCGTCGCATCTCAAGAGGAGGCGCTCTCCAAAGGAAAGGCGAGAGGAACTTCAGGGTCATGCCACCATTCCCAGAGTCCCCCAGATGTCTCAGTCCATTCCAGGGAAACCTGTTTTCCCTGCACTGCCTCGACTTTCAAGCGAGGATCGACACACACCACGGTGGCACGTAGGACAGCCCTGCAGTACAGCCCTGAGGTAAAGCCTCGTGGGAAAGCCTCGACGGAAAGTCACAGATCCCTTGATCCACGCGAAGGAAAGCGTGACACTGCTGCTACAGCTTGGGAGGAAATCGCACGTGCATGCCCCCACTCGAGACGAGGACTGACTCCCCTGTGGAGACTGCAGAGGTACCCCAAGATCCATGTCAGCACTGGAGAGGAATCCTCAGGTTCTGGCACCGCACTCCACACAAGGTCATAGGCCCGGCATCGACGGGAGAGGAATCCCGAGAGGCCTCCGAGCAACTCGCGTGGGGACTGGCCTTTCCTGAGGCCTCCAGAGCGGGTCCCTGAGGACCCTGTCCTAAGTCGAGAGCACCTGCCGCAACTCGAGAAAATCCAGGAGGTTCTCCACTCCAGGCGAGGTGAGGCCCATTTCCGCTGAGGCGTCTCGAGGCTAATCACACCTAACTTCTGGAACTTCCAAAGGGTCCTTCACACCCTTGCTGCAACTCAAGAAGTACCCCGACTTACCCGTCTCCAAACGAGAGGAAGCACGAGAGTCCCGCCCACATCCAGAGGAGCCCCGTTTCCGCCTCATAGCTTGAGACGAGGGATCCTTTCTCTGCGTGTTCGGGAAAGAATTCCCGGCATTCCCTTCGCAACTCAAGAGCAGTTGCTCTCCACAAGAGAGGCGAGAGGAACTCCAGGGTCGTGCCACCATTCCCAGCGTCCCCCAGATGTCTCAGTCCATTCCAGGGAAACCTGTTTTCCCTGCACTGCGTCGACTTTCAAGCCGAGGATCGACTCACACCACGGTGGCACGTGGGACAGCCCAGTGGGAAAGCCTCGTGAGAAAACCTCGTGGGAAAGTCTCGAGGGAAAGCCACAGATCCCTTTATCCACGCGAAGTGAAGGGCGTCACTGCTGCTACAGCTCGGGAGGAATGCTAACGTGCATGCCCCCACTCGAGACGAGGACTGACTCCTCTGGGGAGACTCCAGAAGTACCCCAAGATCCATGTCAGCACTGGAGAGGAATCCTCAGATTCCGGGAACGACTCCACACAAGGTCTTAGGCCCCGGCATCGACGGGAGAGGAATCCCGAAAGGCCCCGAGCAACTCGCATGGGGACTGGACTTTCCTGAGGCCACCAGGGCGGGTCACTGAGGTCCTCGTCGTAAGTCGAGAGCACCTGCTGCAACTCGAGAAAATCCAGGAGGTTCTCCCCTCCAGGAGAGATGAGGCCCATTTCCGCCGAGGCGTCTCGAGGCTAATCACATCTGACATCTGGAACTTCCAAAGCGTCCTTCACACCCTTGCTGCAACTCAAGAAGTTCCCCGACATACCCGTCTCCACTCGAGAGGAAGCACGAGAGTCCCGCCCACATCCAGAGGAGCCCCGTTTCCGCCTCCTAGCTCGAGAGGAGGGATTCTTTCCCTGCGTGGTGGGGAAAGAATTCCCCGTGTTCCCGTCGCAACTCAAGAGGAGGTGCTCTCCACAGGAAAGGCGAGAGGAACTCCAGGGTCGTGCCACCATTCCCAGAGTCCCCCAGATGTCTCAGTCCATTCCAGGGAAACCTGTTTTCCCCTGCCCTGCCTCGACTTTCAAGCCGAGGATCGACTCACACCACGGTGGCACGTGGGACAGCCCTGTGGATAAGACTCGTGGGAAAGCCCTGTGGGAAAGCCTAGTGTGAAAGTCACAGAGGAACTCGAGGGTCGTGCCACCATTCCCAGAGTCCGCCAGAAAATTCCTTGTCGGGAATTTTATTGGCCTTCCGCGTAAACCTAGCTATTCAGCCTTTTTCCTCCAGTTAATCTTCTTACTACCCTATAATTTCTTAATCTAATCTTACATTAATAAATACACAAGACTTTCCACGTCAACGCCGTCCATCCGTCGAATTCCCTGGATGCAGCGTGGCTGGACACCGGCACACTGAGATATCTGGGGGACTCTTGGAATGATGGCACGACACTGGAGTTTCTCTCGGCCTTTCCTGTGGAGAGCGCCTCCTCATGAGATGCGACGGGAAACACCGGGAATTCTTTCCGGAACATACAGGGAAAGGATACCTGACCGCGAGGTACGAGGCTGAAACGGGGCTCCTCTGGATGTGGTCGGGACTCTTGTTCTTCCTCTCGAGTGGAGAGGGGTATGTCGGGGATCTTCTTGAGTTGCAGCAAAGGTGTGAAGGACCTTTGGAAGTTCCAGAGGTTAGGTGTGATTAGACTCGAGACGCCTCAGCGGAAATGGGCCTCATCTCGACTGCAGGGGAGAACCTCCTGGGTTTTCTCGAGTTTCAGCAGGTGCTCTCCAGTTACGACCGGGACTTATGTAACCCGCTCTGGTCCGCTCAGGTAATGCCAGTCGACTTGGAGTTGCTAAGGGGCCTCTCGGGATTTCCTCTCCGGTCGATGACGGGGGCCTAAGACCTTGTTTTGGAATCGGTGCCCCGAACCTGAGGTTTCCTCTCCAGTGCTGACATGGATCTTGGGGTACTACTGGAGTCTCCACAGGGTAGTCATCTTCATCTCCAATGGGGGCATGCACGTGCGCTTTTCTCGCCGAGCATTAGGAGCACAGTCAATTTTCCCGTTGGGTTGATCAAGGGTTTCTTGTTTTCCCTCGAGGCTTTCCCACGAGGCTTTCCCACGAGGCTTTCCCACAGGGCTGTCCCACGTGCCACCATCGTGTGAGTCAGTCCCTCCCGTGAACGTCGAGGCAGTGAAGGGTAAACAAGTTCCTCTGGAAAGGACTGAGACATCTGGGGGACTCTTGGAATGGTGGAACGACCCTGGAGTTCCTCTCACCTTTCTTGTGGAGCGTGCCTCCTCTTGAGATGCGACAGGTACGACAGGAATTTTTCCCGCCAATCAGGGAAAGGATCCCTCATCTTGAGCCAGGAGGGGGAATTGGGGCTCCTCTGGATGTGGGTGGTACCCTGGTGATTCCTATGGAGTGGCGACGGGTCTCTCCTGGAACCTCTTGAGTTGCAGCTAGGGTGTGAAGGACCCTTTGGAAGTTCCAGAGGTTAGGTGTGATTAGCGTCGAGACGCCTCAGCGGAAATGGGCCTCATCTCGCCTGGAGGGGAGAACCTAATGGATTTTCTCTAGTTGCGGCAGGTGCTCTCGACTTACGACGGGGACCTCAGGGACCCGCTCTAGTGGCCTCAGGAAGGGCCAGGAGCCATGCGAGTTCCTCGGGGGCCTCTCAGGATTCCTCTCCCTTCGATGCCGGGGCCTAAGACCTTGTGTGGAGTCGGTGCCGGAACCGGAGGATTCCTCTCCAGTGTGGACATGGATCTTGGGTACTTCTGGAGTCTCCCCAAGGGAGTTAGTCATCGTCTTGTGTGGGGGCATGAACGTGCGCTTTCCTCCCGAGCTGTAGCAGCAGTGTCACGCTTCCTTTGCATGGATCAAGGGATCTGTGGCTTTCCCACGAGGCTTTCCACAGGGCTGTTTCATGTGCCATCGTGGTGTGAGTCGATCTTGGCTAGAAATTCGGGGCAGTGCAGGGAAATCAGGTTTCCCTGAAATGGACTGAGACATCTGGGGGACTCTGGGAATGGTGGCACGACCCTGGAGTTCCTCTCGCCTTTCCTGTGGAGAGCGCCTCCTCTTGAGATGCGCCAGGAACGCCAGGAATTCTTTCCTGTCTACGCAGGGAAAGGATCCCTCCTCTCGAGCTAGGAGGCGGAAACGGGGCTCCTCTGGATGTGGGCGGGTCTCTGGTGCTTCCTCTCGTGTGGAGACGGGTATGTCGGTGAACTTCTTGAGTTGCAGCAAGGGTGTGATGGACCCTTTGGAAGTTCAGAGGTTAGGTGTGATTAGACTCGAGACGCCTCAGCGGAAATGGGCCTCATCTCGCCTGCAGGGAGAACCTCCTGGATTTTCTCGAGTTTCAGCAGGTGCTCTCCAGTTACGACCGGGACTTATGTAACCCGCTCTGGTCCACTCAGGAAATGCCAGTCGACTTGCGAGTTGCTAAGGGGCCTCTCGGGATTCCTCTCCGGTCGATGACGGGGCCTAAGACCTTGTTTGGAGTCGGTGCCCGAACCTGAGGTTTTCCTCTCAGTGCTAACATGGATCTTGGGGTACTACTGGAGTCTCCACAGGGGAGTCATCTTCGTCTCCAATGGGGGCATGCACGTGCGCTTTTCTCCCGAGCATTAGGAGCAGAGTCAATTTTCCCGTTGGGTTGATCAAGGGGTTTCTTGTTTTCCTCGAGGCTTTCCCACGAGGCTTTCCCACAGGGCTGTCCCACGTGCCACCATCGTGTGTGTCGGTCCTCCCCGTGAACGTCGAGGCAGTGCAGGGTAAACAAGTTCCTCTGGAAAGGACTGAGACATCTGGGGGACTCTTGGAATGGTGGAACGACCCTGGAGTTCCTCTCACCTTTCTTGTGGAGCGTGCCTCCTCTTGAGATGCGACAGGTACGACAGGAATTCTTTCCCGGCCAATCAGGGAAAGGATCCCTCACATTGAGCTAGGAGGGGAATTGGGGGCTCCTCTGGATGTGGGTGGTACCTGGTGATTCCTATGGAGTGGCGACGGGTCTCTCGTGGAACTTCTTGAGTTGCAGCTATGGTGTGAAGGACCCTTTGGAAGTTCCAGAGGTTAGGTGTGATTAGCCTCGAGACGTCTCAGTGGAAATGGGCTTCATCTCGCCTGAAGGGAGAATCTCCTTCATTTTCTCGAGTTGTGGCAGGTGCTCTCGACTTACGACGGGGACCTCAGGGACCCGTTCTGTTGGCCTTAGGAAAGACGCAGTTCCCATGTGAGTT
>NW_017191315.1:0-10836 GCF_001704415.2 Capra hircus
TCTCGAGTGGAGACGGGTATGTCGGGGAACTTCTTGAGTTGCAGCAAGGGTGTGAAGGACCCTTTGAAGTTCCAGAGGTTAGGTGTGATTAGCCTCGAGACACCTCAGCGGAAATGGCCTCATCTCGCCTGGAAAGGAGAACCTCCTGGATTTTCTCGAGTTGCGGCACGTGCTCTTGACTTGCGATGGGGATCTCAGGGACCCGTCTGGTGGCCTCAGGCACGGCCAGTGCCCCTGTGAGTTGCTTGGGGCCTCTCGGATTCCTCTCCCGTCGATGCCGGGCCCTAAGACCTTGTGTGGAGTCGGGCCGAACCTGAGGATTCCTCTCCAGTGCTGACATGGATCTTGGGGTACTTCTGGAGTCTCCCCAGGGGAGTCAGTCCTCGTCTCGAGTGGGGGCATGCACGTGCGCTTTCCTCCCGAGCTGTAGCAGCAGTGTCACGCTTCCCTTCGCGTGGATCAAGGGATCTGTGGCTTTCCCTCGTGCTTTCCCACGAGACTTTCCCACAGGGCTGTCCCACGTGCCACCGTGGTGTGAGTCGATCCTCGGCTTGAAAGTCGAGGCAGTGCAGGGAAAACAGGTTTCCATGGAATTGGACTGAGACATCTGGGGGACTCTGGGAATGGTGGCACGACCCTGGAGTTCCTCTCGCCTTTCCTGTAGGAGAGCGCCTCCTCTTGAGATTCGACGGGAACGCCCGGAATTCTTTACCGACCACGCAGGGAAAGGATGCCTCCCTCGAGCTAGGGTTCGGAAACAGGGCTCCTCTGATGTGGGCAGGACTCTCGTGCTTCCTCTCGAGTGGAGACGGGTATGTCGGGGAACTTCTTGAGTTGCAGCAAGGGTGTGAAGGACCCTTTGGAAGTTCCAGAAGTTAGGTGTGATTAGCCTCGAGACACCTTAGGGGAAATGGGCCTCATCTCGCCTGGAGGGGAGACCTCCTGGATTTTCTCGAGTTGCGGCAGGTGCTCTTGACTTACGACGGGGACCTCAGGGACCCTCTCTGGTGGCTTCAAGAAAGACAGTCCCCATGTGAGTTGCACGGGGGCCTCTCGGATTCCTCTCCTGTCGATGCCGGGCCTAAGTCCTTGTGTGTGATCGGTGCCGGAACCTGAGGATGCCTCTCCAGTGCTGACATGGAACTTGGGGTACTTCTGGAGTCTCCCCAGGGGAGTCAGTCCTCGTCTCGAGTGGGGGCATGCACGTGCGCTTTCCTTCGAGCTGTAGCAGCAGTGTCACGCTTCCTTCGCGTGGATAAGGGATCTGTGGCTTTCCTCGAGGCTTTCCCACGAGGCTTTCCCCACAGGCTTTCCCAGGGCGTCCCACGTGCCACCGTGGTGTGAGTCGATCCTCGGCTTGAAAGTCGAGGCAGTGCAGGGAAAACAGGTTTCCCTGGAATGGACTGAGACATCTGGGGGACTCTGGGAATGGTGGCACGACCCTGGAGTTCCTCTCGCCTTTCCTGTGGAGAGCGCCTCCTCTTGAGATGCGACGGGAACGCCGGGAATTCTTTCCCGACCACGCAGGGAAAGGATCCCTCCTCTCGAGCTAGGAGGCGGAAACGGGGCTCCTCTGGATGGGGGGACTCTCGTGCTTCCTCTCGAGTGGAGACGGGTATGTCGGGAACTTCTTGAGTTGCAGCAAGGGTGTGAAGGACCCTTTGGAAGTTCCAGAGTTAGGTGTGATTAGCCTCGAGACGCCTCAGCGGAAATGGGCCTCATCTCGCCTGGAGGGGAGAACCTCCTGGATTTTCTCGAGTTGCGGCAGGTGCTCTCGACTTACGACGGGACCTCAGGGACCCGCTCTGGTGCCTCAGGAAAGGCCAGTCCCCATGCGAGTTGCTCGGGGCCTCTCGGGATTCCTCTCCGTCGATGCCGGGCCTAAGACCTTGTGTGGAGTCGGTGCCGGAACCTGAGGATTCCTCTCCAGTGCTGACATGGATCTTGGGGTACTTCTGGAGTCTCCCAGGGGAGTCAGTCCTCGTCTCGAGTGGGCATGCACGTGCGCTTTCCTCCCGAGCTGTAGCAGCAGTGTCACGCTTCCCTTCGCGTGGATCAAGGGATCTGGGGCTTTCCTCTCGAGGCTTTCCCACGAGGCTTTCCCACATCACAGGGCTGTCCCACGTGCCACCGTGGTGTGAGTCGATCCTCGGCTTGAAAGTCGAGGCAGTGCAGGGAAAACAGGTTCCCTGGAATGGACTGAGACATCTGGGGTACTCTGGGAATGGTGGCACGACCCTGAGTTCCTCTCGCCTTTCCTGTGGAGAGCGCCTCCTCTTGAGATGCGACGGGAATGCCGGAATTCTTTCCCGACCACGCAGGGAAAGGATCCCTCCTCTCGAGCTAGGAGGCGGAAACGGGGCTCCTCTGGATGTGGGCGGGACTCTCGTGCTTCCTCTCTAGTGGAGACGGGTATGTCGGGGAACTTCTTGAGTTGCAGCAAGGGTGTGAAGGACCCTTTGAAGTTCCAGAGGTTAGGTGTGATTAGCCTCGAGACGCCTCAGCGGAAATGGGCCTCATCTCGCCTGGAGGGGAGAACCTCCTGGATTTTCTCGAGTTGCGGCAGGTGCTCTCGACTTACGACGGGGACCTCAGGGACCCGCTCTGGTGGCCTCAGGAAAGGCCAGTCCCCATGCGAGTTGCAGGGGCCTCTCGGGATTCCTCTCCCGTCGATGCCGGGCCTAAGACCTTGTGTGGAGTCGGTGCCGGAACCTGAGGATGCCTCTCCAGTGCTGACATGGATCTTGGGGTACTTCTGGAGTCTCCCAGGGGAGTCAGTCTCGTCGAGTGGGGCATGCACGTGCATTTCCTCCGAGCTGTAGCAGCAGTGTCACGCTTCCCTTCGTGGATCAAGGGATCTGTCGCTTTCCCTGAGGCTTTCCCACATGAGGCTTTCCCACAGGGCTGTCCACGTGCCACCGTGGTGTGAGTCGATCCTCGGCTTGAAAGTCGAGGCAGTGCAGGGAAAACAGGTTTCCCTGGAATGGACTGAGACATCTGGGGGACTCTGGAATGGTGGCACGACCCTGGAGTTCCTCGCCTGTCCTGTGGAGAATGCTTCCTCATGAGATGCGCCGGAAGGCCGGGAATTCTTTCCCAACCACGCAGGGAAAGGATCCCTCCTCACGAGCTAGGAGGCGCAAACGGGGCTCCTCTGCATGTGGGCGGGACTCTTGCTTCCTCTCGAGTGGAGATGGGTATGTCGGGGAACTACTTGAGTTGCAGCAAGGTTGTGAAGGACCCTTAGGAAGTTCAAGAGGTAAGGTGTGATTAGCCTCGAGACCTCTCAGCTGAAATGGGCCTCATCTCGCCTGGAGGGGAGAACCTCCTGGATTTTCTCTAGTTGCGGCAGGTGCTCTCGAGTTACGACGGAGACCTCAGGGACCGCTCTGGTGACCTCAGGAAAGGCCAGTCCCCATGCGAGGTGCTAGGGGGCCTCTCAGGATTCCTCTCCCGTCGATGCCGGGCCTAAGACCTTGTGTGGAGTCGGACCAGAACCTGAGGATTCCTCTCCAGTGCTGACATGGATCTTGGCGTACTTCTGGAGTCTCCCAAGTGGCGTCAGTCCTCGGCTCGAGTGGGGTCATGCACGTGCGCTTTCCTCCCGAGCGGTAGCAGCAGTGTCACGCTTCCCTTCTCGTGGATCAAGGAATCTGTGGCTTTCCCTGGAGTCTTTCCCATGAGGCTTTCCCACAGGGCTATTCCACTTGCCATCATGGTGTGAGTCGATCCTCGGCGTGAAAGTCGAACCAGTGCAGAGAAAACAGGAACCTCCTTCCCCACAGTAGGGGGTACACTGTCCCCTTGGGCGGGTATCTCCAGGGCACTCG
Source organism: Capra hircus (assembly GCF_001704415.2). Classification (NCBI taxonomy): domain Eukaryota; kingdom Metazoa; phylum Chordata; class Mammalia; order Artiodactyla; family Bovidae; genus Capra; species Capra hircus. The sequence continues at coordinate 3,831 of NW_017191315.1, forward strand.
CGCTGGGGTTTGCCCGCGGAGGTGCGGGCCTCAGGCTCCACGTGAGAAAAGCCCCAAATGGCATTAGCTGCCAGTCCAGACGCTGGCCCCTCAGGTCTCTGGCCGGAGCCTTGGGCTCCAGGCAACTCAAAGCCCTCGGGGTGGCACTCTGTGACTGCTGTAGGGAAAGGACGCCAAGAGCCCACGGAGGAGTTGGGGAGGGGGCATGGGGGAAACGGAGGCGAGGACAGCGAGGGATCTAGGTGGAGGCGCTGGAGAGAGCGTCTGGTGTCCCGGAATGCCTCGGAGGAGCCAGCGGGGGACAGTCGAGGCCCAGGGACCTGTGGAATGTGAAAAGGCGGGAAATCCCAGAGCAAGGCAGGCTGGGAAAGGGGGCGTTGGTGGCCAATTCAAAGGGACCTTGGGGCGTTTCCTGGGCGGTGAGCTCCCTTGGCACTGCTGAGGGCCCCTGATTGATCCACCCGGGTTGATCCCACCCCCCGCTGCGAGGGAGGGCCACAAACCAAAGGCGCGAACTGCCCGCCCACCCCAACGGGGATCTTGGCGGTCCAGGGCTCAGCCGTGCCCGGGAAAAGCCCACTCGCTCCACGGGACTCCGTCCAGGGTCTCTGCTTGGAAAGAGGCCAGGGGCGGCCCCCTCCATCTACCCACCCAAACCCTATTGACGTCAATGGTGGCGGAGACGCCTCCCGTTCTCCAGAGTCCTAAGCTGCTGGGTCCCCGCCCACTCGGCCAGCAGTCTGCAGCGTGCCCGTGTGCCTCTCCCACCATGGCTTCGTCCGGCTCCTCCAGCACCTCAAGCGGTACGTTTGCCCTCGGTCCCTGTGGTCGGATCACATCTCAGGGGATTTGCGGGTGGCCTGGGCAAGGGCTCTCGGCCAATGTGTTGACCCCCCTCCCACCCGAGAACGGCGGGGACCCATCGGCCAGGCCCGGGGTTCCGAGGCGTCAGGTGTGCCCAAATTCGGAGGGCGTGGCATCGTTCGTTCATCTTGCTCCTTTGGCACACACATGGCTTCTCCGTTCTCTTTTCTGGGAAGACAGTGTTGTTTCAGGGGGCGTGCTGCGGGGGGCGGGGGCCGGGGTTGCGGGGTGGTGGGAGCGGGTGCTGTGCTGGGATGAGGCCCTTTATCCTCACATCTTCCTGTGGGAATGGGAGTCGGGGAGCTCTGTGGCCTTGCTGCCTTCAGTGGCTTCCTCTGCACAGGGGCCTAGTGGCTTCTGCCTTTTGTCAGGCGTTACGGGGTTTGGGCTTCGCTTTGGTGGCCTTGGCCTTTGCCTTGGCCTGGGGCCTTGCCCTTGCCCTTGCCTTGCCTTGGTCTTGGGCTTGGCCTTGCCCTGCCCTTGAACTTGAACTTGACCTTGACCTTGAACTTGACCTTGACTTGACTTTGAACTTGAAACTTGGCCTTGACCTTGACCTTGAACTTGACCTTGACTTGACTTGAACTTGAACTTGAACTTGAACTTGAACTTGACTTGACCTTGAACTTGAACTTGAACTTGACCTTGACTTGAACTTGACTTGAACTTGAACTTGAACTTGACCTTGACCTTGAACTTGACCTTGACCTTGACTTGAACTTGACTTGACTTGACTTGAACTTGACCTTGAACTTGACTTGACTTGACCTTGAACTTGAACTTGACCTTGACCTTGACCTTGACCAACAACGGGAGACCTCGAGATTTGCTCAGAGCACCGGAGGTCCAGAAGCAGGGCCCTGTATCTCCCCTTCCCTTTGTGATCATTGCAAAGACATTCCTAGCTGATAGCGGGAGTGCCCCTGAAGAAGCAAGCAGTGGGAGTGTGTTTGACACGACTGTGTGCCTTCCTGGCCTCATCTCCACAAGGGGCCTTTCCTCTCGAAATAGGCCCCATGTCCCCTTGGGGAGGGTGTCATGCCTCTTTTCTCCTCACTGCCAAAGGGTGGAGCCAAGCTCGCTCTGTCAGAGGTACAAAAACAGCAATTGAATGGATTTTCAAGCTCTTGCTAGGCTGCACCCTTTCAGGGCCCACTTTACTGAAACAGGTGCTCTGTGGCCCCTGGTTGGGTATGCAGGTTCACAAACAGGGTGAGATCCTGTCCAAGCCAAGAATTTTCCTGAAAGACCTAGGCTCACTAGAGCTCTCCTCCAGAGCAAAGGGGATAGAGGAGATGTATGGAGGAGTCTTTGCCTTTCCCTGTGAGTGTGGGGCTAGTCCCTACGGCCCCAAGCTCAGGGATAACTGCCTCTAAGAAAGGAATGGCAAGAAGCGCTATTCTTGGAGGTTGGGACAGGGAGTTCGCAGCATGTGGGGAAAGAAAGACTTCTTCGGGGAAGAAGAGGCAACCACCGGGGGTGTGTTTGCAAGCCTCTATTTGGAAGGAACAGGTTTGCTTATACAACTCAAGACCTCCAGATCTGCTCAGAGGACTGAAGTTCCAGAGACAGGGCCATGTATCTCCCCTTCCCTTTGAGATCCTTGCAAAGACATTCCTAGCAGATCGTGGGAGTGCCCATGAAGAAGCAAGCAGCGGGAGTGTGCTTGACATCACTGGCTGCCTACCTGGGCTCAGCTCCTCAAGGGGCCTTTCTCTCCTGGTAGGCCCTATGTCCCCTTTGGGAGAGGGTGGTGCCCTCTTCCCTCCACACTGCCAAAGGGTGGAGGTGGAGCAAACTCGTTCTCTCCGAGGTTAAAAAAAAAGACAAATTGGATGGATTTTTAAGCTCTTGCTATGCTGCACCCCTCCAGGACCCACTCGAGCAAAACAGGTGCCCTGTGGCCCCTAGGTCGGGTATGCAGGTTCACACACCGGGTGGATCCCGTCAAAGCCAAGAATTTTCCTGACAGACCTAGGCTCACTAGAGCTCTCCTCCAGAGGAAAGGGGACAGAAAAGACGTGTGTGTGGAGGTGGCTCTGCCTTTCCAGGTCCCAATCTCAGGGATAACTGCCCCTAAGAAAGGAACTGCTGCTGCTGCTGCTGCTAAGTTGCTTCAGTCGTGTTCGACTCTGTGCGACGCCATAGACGGTAGCCCACTAGGCTCCCCCGTCCCTGGGATTCTCCAGGCAAGAACAGTAAGTGGGTTGCCATTGCCTTCTCCAATGCATGAAAGTGAAAATGAAAGTGCAGTCGCTCAGTCGTGTCCGACCCTCAGCGACCCCACGGACTGCAGCCTACCAGGCTTCTCCGTCCATAGGATTTTCTGAAAGGAACTGCAAGACGCGCTTTTCCTGGAGGCTGGGAAAGGGAGTTCGCAGGATGTGGGGAAAGAGATCCTCCTTCGAGGAAGAATAGGCGGCCACTTGTTTTGTGTTGCAAACCTCTATTTGGAAGGAACAGGTTAGCTTATACAAAGGGAGACCTCCAGATCTGCTCAGAGGACCGAAGTTGCAGAGGCAGGTCGGTGTATTTTCCCTTCATTTTGCGATCCTTGCAAAGACATTCCTTGCTGATAGATATTCAGCAAGGGCCTTTGAGACTGTTGTTTTCTTTCCTAGGTTCAAAGATTCCTTCAGTTCCTAATATAGATATCCTAGAAATTATCTGACATCCGTGAAAATCTGATATGTCCTGGTCAAATGCTGTCAGTTATAATTCCAGTTATCATATTAAAGCATTTCAAGTCGCAGCAGTGACCAGATTACATTGTCAATTTCTATTTAATCAGGTTTTAACCATGTCTTCTATGATTTCACACTGATGCCTTTGCAGAAATACTGCTACTTCAAGATATATGGAATATACATTTTTTTAAGCTTACCGATAATTTGTTTGTTTGTTTGTTTGTCTTCTGGTAAGCTGGTACCAGATGGAATTTAGTCTCCTCTCTAGGTTAAGAGAACAAAGTTTTCTTAGAATGCAATTTTTGATAACAGACTATGAGTTTCTTTACCTTTCATTGATTTATAATTGTTTTCATCATCTGTTTTTTTACTTCGGTAAAGTAAATAAGCCTTATTTAAGATTTTGGTACATGTAGGATGGACTAAGCTTTCCCCACTCTTGCAAGTTCCCTTAACCCTTCAGATTCTTCTCGTGGGACCAAGATCTCACTTTCCTCCAGAGGGACAATCCAAGCTTTTTATTAGTTGATCTGCCCCTGACATCAGAGTCAATTTGAGCATGAGTTGGCCTATAATTTAGGCATGAAACTATGACTACATAAAGAAAAGGTGACTTTATGATTCAGGGATGGCCATGATATGCCTTGCACTTCAGAGAAAATGGGTTAAAATGATTTTTTTTTCTTCAAAACTGCACAGCCAGTTCTTTCAGCATATGCAATTGAAAACATCTAGTCATTAGGTCAGTTTTCATTCCAATCCCAAAGAAAGGCAATGACAAAGAATATTCAAGCTGCTGCACAATTGCACTCATCTCACACACTAGTAAAGTAATGCTCAAAATTCTCCAAGTTCACATGAACTGTGAACTTCCAAATGTTCAAGAGGGATTTAAAACATGCAGAGAAACCAGAGATCAAACTGCCAACATCCACTGGATCATTGAAAAAGCAAGAGAGTTCCAGAAAAAAAGACATCTATTTCTGCTTTATTGACTATGCCAAAGCCTTTGACTGTGTGGATCACAATAAACTGGGAAAAATTCTGAAAGAGATGGGAATACCAGACCACCTGACCTGTCTCTTGAGAAACCTGTATGCAGGTCAGGAAGAAACAGTTCGAACTGGACATGGAACAACAGACTGGTTCTAAATAGGAAAAGGAATATGTCAAGGCAGTGTATTGTCACCCTGCTTATTTAACTTATATGCAGAGTACATCATGAGAAACACTGGGCTGGAGGAAGCACACGCTGGAATCCAGATTGCTGGGAGAAATATCAAGAATCTCAGATATGCAGATGACACCACCCTTATGGCAGAAAGTGAAGAAGAACTAAAGAGTCTCCTGATGAAAGTGAAAGAGGAGAGTGAAAAAGTTAGCTTAAAGCTCAGCATTCAGAAAACTAAAATCATTGCATCCAGTCTCATCACTTCATGGCAAATAGATGGGAAAACATTGGAAACAGCAGCAGACTATTTTGGGGGGCTTGGAAATCACTGCAGGTGATGGCTGCCTCCATGAACTTAAAACATATTTATGACTTGGAAGAAAAGTGATGACCAAACTAGACAGCATATTAAAAAGCCGAGACGTTGCTTTGCCAACAAAGATCCATCCAGTCAAGGCTATGGTTTTTCCATATGTCATGGATGGATATGAAAGATGTACTATAAAGAAAGTGACAGCTGAAAATTGGATGCTTTTGAACTGTGGTGTTGGAGAAGATGCTTGTAGGTCGCTTAGACTACAAGGAGACGCAACCACTCCATCCTAAAGGAAATCAGGTCTGAATATACATTGGAAGGACTAATACTGAACCTGAAACTCCAATACTTTGGCCACTTGATGTGAAGAGCTGACTCACTTGGAAGTTGCTTTGATTTGCCTGTGAGTGTGGGAGCCCTCCCTGGGCAAAGGGCCTCAGGGGTCATTGCCACTGAATCACGACCTCCAAGCAAGCGCATTCCAGCTGTGTGACATTCAGGAAGCAGGAGACTGGGAAAACTATCTTCCTTAGAGGAAGGAAAGTCATCCACAGAGAGTGTGTTTTCAGGCCTCTCTTTGCAGCAAGTGTTTTGCTTCTCAGACATCAGAGCTGCAGGCTTGCTCTGAGGGCCTCAATTGCAGAGTCAGGGCTGTGTGTCTCACTGCACTTTCCAAGCATTGCAGACACATTCCTAGGTTGGAGCAGTGCTTCCCATGAGAAAGAAGCCTCGGGAGTGTGTCTGAGCGGGCTGAGTGCCATGCTAGGGTCACCTAGTCGAGGGCACCTTGCACATCCAATGGGCCCCAGGCGAGTAGCTATGGACCGGCCCTTCGGTTGAGATATCCCAAAGCAGGGAACAAAGCTAGCTCTGTCAGAAGGAGGAAAACAGCAATGGGATGGATTTTCAAGCAGTTGCTAAGTCACACCACGTTAGGGCTCCCCGGGAAAGAAATGCAAATTTTGGCCTCTAGGCCCAGTATCCAGATGTGTGCACAGGATATTTTCCCCACAGGATCCAAGAATGTTCCAGACAGACCTAAGCTCACTAGCTCTCTCCTGCAGAGGAAATGAAATATTGTTGCTGAACCACGAAAAGATGCTGGGATTCTTGGCTTATGGAGGAGAAGAATTCAATCCAGGGCCCAAGACGAGGCTTGATTGCTCAGAGCTTTTGTGCAATAGAGTTTTATTAAAGGATAAAGGAGATAGAGAAAGCTTCTGACAGAGACATCACAAGGGGCAGAAAACGTACCCCCTTGCTAGTGTTAGTAATGGAGTTATATACTCTCCAATAAGTTATGACGAACAAAAGAATGTCTGGAGGTTGTAAAGACTCACTAGACCTACTCCCATAATTGACATTTTAAGATAACAGGATTAGCCAGAAGGTTTTTTCCAGAGACCGTCCTCAAGAAGGATGCATGATTGTTATATAATCCTAAGGAATGTAGAGGGAAAAACAGTTTGTCCTTTCTTCCTCCTTGAGAATTCTAGACCCCTCTCTCCTTGGGGACCCTTGAACTTCTTAGAAACCTGCCTTGGCAATGACTCTCTCAGAAACATGATTGAACAGCCGTTTGGAGCTTCCTTTGACTTTCCCTGGGAGGGAGGGAGCCCTCCCTGAGCACAGGGCCTCAGGGGCCATGGCCAATGAAAAAGAATCTCCCAGCAAGTGCTTTTCAGCCCTGTGTGACTCTCAGCCCACAGGAGGCTGAGAAAACTCTCTTCCTTGGAGGAAGGAAAGGCAGCCCAAGAGGTGTGTGTTTTCAGGCCTGTATCTTGCAGCAAGTGTTTGGCTTGTTAGACAGAAGACCTGCAGGCCTGTTCCAACAGACTCAATTCCCTCCCTGCAGTTTCCTGGCCTTGCAAACACTTCCTAGGTGAGAGCAGTCCTGCCCATGGGCTTGGCTGCGGGAGTGTGTCTGAGGGGCCAGGTGTCATGCTGGGGTCACCTGGTCGAGGGCAC
>NW_017191316.1:0-10834 GCF_001704415.2 Capra hircus
GCGCTTTCCTCCCGAGCTGTAGCAGCAGTGTCACATTTTCCTTCTGGATCAAGGGATCAGTGCTTTCCCCGAGGCTTTCTTTCCACGAGGCTTTCCCACAGGGCTGTCCCACGTGCCACCATGGTGTGAGTCGATCCTCGGCTTGAAAGTCGAGGCAGTGCAGGAAAACAGGTTTTCCCTGGAATGGACTGAGACATCTGGGGACTCTGGGAATGGTGCACGACCCTGGAGTTCCTCTCGCCTTTACTGCGGAGAGCGCCTTCTCTTGAGATGCGAGGGGAACCGGGAATTCTTTCCCGACCACGCAGGGAAAGGATCCCTCCTCTCGAGCTATGAGGGGGAAACGGGGCTCCTCTGGATGTGGGCGGGACTCTTGTGCTTCCTCTCGAGTGGAGACGGGTATGTCGGGGAACTTCTTCAGTTGGAGCAAGGGTGTTAAGGACCCTTTGAAGGTTACAGAGGTTAGGTGTGATTAGCCTCAGAGACGCCTCAGGGGAAATGGGCCTCATCTCGCCTGGAGGGGAGATCCTCCTGGATTTTCTCGAGTTGCGGGCAGGTGCTCTCAGACTTATGACGGGGACCTCAGGGACCCGCTCTGGGTGGCCTCAGGAATGTCCAGTGCCCATGCGAGGTGCTCGGGGCCTCTCGGTATTCCTCTCCCGTTGATGCTGGGGCCTAAGACCTTGTGTGGAGTCAGTGCCGGAACCTGAGGTTTCCACTCCAGTGTTGACATGGATCTTAGGGTACTTCTGAAGTCTCCCCAGGGGAGTCAGTCCTCGTCTCGAGTGGGGGCATGCACTTGTGCTTTCCTCCCGAACTGTAGCAGCAGTGTCATGCTTCCCGTCGAGTGGATCAATGGATCAGTGCCTTTCCCTCGATGCTTTCCCACGAGGCTTTCCCACGAGGCTTTCCCACAGGGCTGTGCCACGTGCCACCGTGGTGTGAGTTGATCCTCGGCTTGAAACTGGAGGCAGTGCAGGGAAAACAGGTTTCCCTGGAATGGACTGAGACATCTGGAGGGACTCTGGGAATGGTGGCACGACCCGGGAGTTCCTCTCACCTTTCCTGTGGAGAGCGCCTCCTCTTTAGATGCGACGGGAATGCCAGGAATTCTTTCCCGACCACGCAGGGAAAGGATCCCTCCTCTCGAGCTATGAGGCGGAAACGGGGCTCCTCTGGATGTGGGCGGGACTCTCGTGCTTCCTCTCGAGTGGAGACGGATATGTCGGGGAACTTCTTGAGTTGCAGCAAGGGTGTGAAGGACTCTTTGGAAGTTCCAGAGCTTAGGTGTGATTAGCCTTGAGACACCTCAGAGGAAATGGGTCTCAACTCGCCTGGAGGGGAGAACCTCCTGATTTTCTCGAGTTGCGGCAGGTGCTCTCGACTTACTATGGGGACCTTAGGGACCCGCTCTGGTGGCCTCAGGAAATGCCAGTCCCCATGCGAGTTACTCGGGGGCCACCTGGGATTCCTCTACCGTCGATGCCGGGCCCTAAGACCTTGTGTGGATTCGGTGCCGGAAACTGAGGATTCCTCTCCAGTGCTGACATGTATCCTGGGGTACTTCTGGAGTCTCCTCAGGGGAGTCAGTCCTCGTCTCAAGTGGGGGGCATGCACGTACGCTTTCCTCCCGAGCTGTAGCAGCAGTGTCCCGCATCCCTTCGCGTGGATCAAGGGATCAGTGGCTTTCCCTCGAGGCTTTCCCACTAGGCTTTCCCACGAGGCTTTCCCACATGGCTGTCCCACGTGCCACCATGGTGTTAGTCAATCCTCGGCTTGAAAGTGGAGGCAGTGCAGGGAAAACAGTTTTCCCTGGAGTGGACGAGACATCTGGGGGACTCTGCGAATGGTGGCACGTCCCTGGAGTTCCTCTCGCCTTTCTGGTGGAGAGCGCCTCCTCTTGAGATTCGACCGGACTGCCGGGAATTCTTTCCCCACCACGCAGGGAAACGATCCCTCCTACGAGCTAGGAGGCGGAAACGGGGCTCCTCTGGATCTGGGCGGGACTCTCGTGCTTCCTCTCGAGTGGAGTCGGGTATGTCGGGGAACTTGTTGAGTTGCAGCAAGGGTGTGAAGTACCCTTTGAAAGTTCCAGAGGTTAGGTATGATTAGCATCCAGACGCCTCAGCGGAAATTGGCCTCATCTCGCTTGGAGGGGAGAACCTCCTGGATTTTCTCGAGGTGCGGCAGGTGCTCTCGACTTACCACGGGGACCTAAGGGACCCGCTCTGGTGGCCTCACGAAATGCCAGTCACCATTCGAGTTGCTCAGGGGCCTCTCGGGATTTCTCTCCCGTCAATGCCGGCGACTACGACCTTGTGTAAAGTCGGTGCCAGAACCTGAGGATTCCTCTCCAGTGCTGACATGGATCTTGGGGTACTTCTGGAGTCTCCCCAGGGGAGTCAGTCCTCGTCTCGAGTGGGGGCATGCACCTGTGCTTTCCTTCCGAGCAGTAGCAGCAGTGTCATGCTTCCCTTCGCGAGGATCAAGGGATCAGTGGCCTTCCCTCGAGGCTTTCCCACGAGGCTTTCCCAGGAGGCTTTCGCACAGGGCTGTCCCACGTGCCACCGTGGTGTGAGTCGATACTCGGCTTGAAAGTCGAGGCAGTGAATGGACTGAGACATCTTGGGCACTCTGGGAATGGTGGCACAAACCTGGATTTCCTCTCGGCCTTTCCTGTGCAGAGCGCCTCCTCTTGAGATGCGACGGGAACACCGGAAATTCTTTCCCGACCACGCAGAAAAAGGATCCCTCCTCCCGAACTATGAGGCAGAAACGGGGCTCCTCTGGATGTGGGCGGGACTCTCGTGCTTCCTCTCGAGTGGAGACGAGTATGTCGGGGAACTTCTTGAGGTGCAGCAGGGGTGGGAAGGACCCTTTGGAAGTTCCAGAGGTTAGGTGTGATTAGCCTCGAGACGCCTCAGCGGAAATGGGCCTCATCTCGCCTGGAGGGGAGAACCTCCTGGATTTTCTCGAGTTGCGGCAGGTGCTATCGACTTACGAAGGGGACCTCAGGGACCCGCTCTGGTGGCCTCAGGAAAGGCCAGTCCCCATGCGAGTTGCTCGGGGGCCTCTCGGGATACCTCTCCCGTCGATGCCGGGTCCTAAGACCTTGTGTGGAGTCTGTACAGGAACCTGAGGATTCCTCTCCAGTGCTAACATGGATCTTGGAGTACTTCTGGAGTCTCCCCAGGGGAGTCAGCCCTCGTCTCGAGTGGGGGCATGCACGTGCGCTTTCCTCCCGAGCTGTAGCAGCAGTGTCACGCTTCCCTTCGCGTGGATCAAGGGATCTGTGGCTTTCCCTCGAGGCTTTCCCACGAGGCTTTCCCACGAGGCTTTCCCACAGGGCTATCCCACGTGCCACCGTGGAGTGTGTCGATCCTCGGCGTGAAAGTCGAGGCAGTGCAGTTAATACAGGTTTCCCTGGAATGGACTGAGACATCTGGGGGACTCTTGGAATGTTGGCCCGACCGTGGAGTTCCTCTCGCCTTTCCTGTAGAGAGCGTCTCATCTTGAGATGCGCTGGGAACGCTGGAAATTCTTTACAGACCAAGCAGGGAAACGATCCGTCATCTCGAGCTAAGTGGTGGAAACGGGGCTCCTTTGGATGTGGGCGGGACCCTCGTGCTTCCTCTCGGGTGGAGACGGGTATGTCGGGGAAATTTTTGAGTTGCAACAAGGATGTGAAGGACCCTTTGGAAGTTCAGAGTTTAGGTGTGATTAGCCTCAAGACGCCTCAGTGGGAATGGGCCTCATCTCTCCTGGAGGGGAGGACCTCCTTGATTTTCTCGAGACGCGGCAGTTGTTCTCGACCTACGACCGGGACCTCAGGGACCCGCTCTGGTGCCTTCAGGAAAGGCCAGACACCGTGCGAGTTGCTAGGGGGCCTCTCGGGTTTACTCTCCCGTCGATGCCGGGGCCTAAAACCTTGTGTGGAGTCCGGGCCTGAACCTGAGGATTCTTCTCCAGTGCTGACATGGATCCTGGGGTACTTCTGGAGTCTCCCCAAGGGAATCAGTCCTCTTCTTTAGTGGGGGCTATTCACGTGTGCTTTCCTCCCGAGCTGTAACAGCAGTGTCATGCTTCCCGTCCCGTGGATCAAGGGATCTGTGGCTTTTTCTCGAGGCTTTCCCACGAGGCTTTCCCAAGATGCTTTCCCACAGGGCTGTTCCTCGTGCCATTGTGGTGGGAGTAGATCCTCTGCGTCAAACTCGAGGCAGTGTAGGGAAAACAAATTCGTGGGAAAGCCTCGAGGGAAAGCCACAGATAACGTGATTCACGTGACAGGAAGCATGACACTGCTGCTACAGCTCGGGAGGAAAGCGATTGTGCATGCCCCATCTCGAGCCGAGGACTGACTCCCCTGTGGAGACTCCAGTAGAACCCGAAGTTCCTTGTCAGCACTGGAGAGGAATCCTCAGGTTCAGGCCCGGACTCCACACAAGGTCTTAGACCCCGGCATCGACGGGAGAGGAATCCCGAGAGGCCCCCTAGCAACTCCCATGGGGACTGGACTTTCCTGAGGCCACGAGAGCGGGTCCCTGAGGTCCCCGTCGTAAGTTGAGAGCACCTGCCACAACTCGAGAAAATTCAGGAGGTTCTGCCCTCCAGGCGAGATGAGGCCCATTTCCGCTGAGGCGTCTCGAGGCTAATCACACTTAAGCTCTGGAACTTCCAAAGGGTCCTTCACACCCTAGCTGAAACACAAGAAGTTCCCCGACATACCCGTCTCCACTCGAGAGGAAGCACGAGGGTCATCAAACATCCAGAGGAGCTCCGTTTCCGCATGGAGCTCGAGATGACGGATACTTTCCCTACTTGCTTCGGGAAAGAATTCCCGGTGTTCCCGACGAATCTCAAGAGGAGGCGCTCTCTACAGAAAGGTGAGAGGAACTCCAGGGTCGTGCCACCATTCCTAGAGTCCCCCAGATGTCTCAGTCCATTCTAGAGGAAACTGTTTTCCCTGTACTGCCTCGACTTTCAAGCCGAGGATCGACTCACACCACGGTTTCACGAGGTACAGCCCTGTGGGAAAGTCTCGAGGGAAAGCCACCGATCCCTTGATCCACGCGCCGGGAAGTGAGACACTGCTGCTACAGCTCGGGAGGAAAGCGCTCGTGCATGCCCCCACTCGAGCCCAGGACTGACTGCCCTGTGGAGACTCCAGAATTACTCCAAGATCCATGTCAGCACTGGAGAGGAATCCTCAGGTTCTGGCCCCGACTCTACACAAGGACTTAAGCCCCAGCATCGATGGGAGAGGAATCCCGAGAGTCACCCTAGCAACTCGCATGGGGACTGGCCTTTTCTGAGGCCACCAGAGCGGGTCCCGTAGGTGCCCGTCGTAAGTCGAGAGCACCTGCTGCAACTCGAGAAAATCCAGGAGGTTCTCCCCTCCATGTGAGAGGAGGCCCATTTCCGTGGAGGAGTCTCACGGCTAATCACACCTTATCTCTGGCACTTCCAAAGGGTCCTTCACACCCTTGTTGCCACTAAAGAAGTTTCCCGACATACCCGTCTCCACTTGAGAGGAAGCATGAGGGTCCCTCCCAGATCCAGAGCAGCCCCGTTTCAGCCTCGTAGCTCGAGATGAGGGATCCTTTCCTTGCTTCATCGGGAAAGACTTCCCGCCGTTCCCGTCGCATGTCAGGAGGATGCTCCCTCCACAGGAAAGGCAAGAGAAACTCCAGGGTCCTTCCAACATTCCAAGAGTCCCGCAGATGTCTCAGTCCATACCAGAGGAACCTGTTTTCCCTGCTCTGCCTCGACTTTCAGGCCGAGGATCTACTCACACCACTGTGGCACGTGGGACAGCCTTGTGGGAAAGCCTCGTGAGAAAGTCTTGAGGGAAGCCACAAATTCCTTGACTGACGTGACGGGAAGCCTGACACTGCGGCTACCGCGCGGGAGGAAAGCGCACGTGCATGCCCCCACTTCGAGCCGAGGACTGACTTCTCTGGGCAGACTCCAGAAGTACCCCAAGATCCATGTCAGCACTGGAGAGGAATCCTCAGGTTCCGGCTTCAACTCCACACAAGGTCTTAGGCCCCGGCATCGACCTGAGAGGAATCCCGAGTGGCCCCCTAAAACCTTGCAATGTGACTGGCCTTTCCTGAGGCCACCAGAGCGGGTCCCTGACGTCCCCGTCGTAACTCGAGAGCACGTGCCACAAGTCGAGAAAATCCAGGAGGTTCTCCCCTCCAGGCGAGATGAGGCCCATTTCCGCTGAGGCGTTTCGAGGCTAATCACACCTAACCTCTGGAACTTCCAAAGGGTCCTTCACACCCTTGTTGCAACTCAAGAAGTTCCCCGACATACCCGTCTCCACTCGAGAGGAAGCACGAGGTTCCCGCCCACATCCAGAGGAGCCCCGGTTCCGCCTCATAGCTGGAGATTAGGGATCCTTTCCCTACTTTGTCAGGAGAGAATTCCCAGTGTTCCCATCACATCTCCAGATGAGGCGCTTTCAACAGGAAAGGCGAGAGGAACTCCAGGGTAGTCCCACCATTCCAAGAGTCCCCCAGATGTCTCAGTCCATTCCAGAGGATCCTGTGTTCCCTGCACTGCCTCGACGTTCACGCCGATGATTGACTCACACCGCGGAGGCTCTTGGGACAGCCTTGTGGGAAAGCTTCGTGTGAAAGCCTCGAGGGAAAGCCTCGAGGGAATGCCTCAGATCCCTTGTACCACGCTACAGGAAGTTTGACGCTTCTGCTACAGCTTGGGAGGTAAGCGCACGTGCATGCCCCCAATGAAGACGAAGACTGACTCCCCTTTCGAGACTCCAGAATTACCCCAAGATACATGTCAGCTGTGGACAGGAATCCTCAGGTTCCGGCCCCGACTCCACACAAGGTCTTAGGCTCCGGCATCGACTGGGAAGGACCCCTAGATGCCCCCTAGCAACTCGCCTGGCGACTGGCCTTTCCTGAGTCCACCAGAGCGGATCTCTGTGGACCCCGTCGTAACTCGAGAGCACCTGCCACAGCTCGAAAAAATCCAGGAGATTCTCCCCTCCAGGCGCAATGAGGCCCATTTCCGCTGAGGCATCTCGAGGCAAACCACTCCTAACCTCTGGAACTTCGAAAGAGTCCTTCACACCCTTGCTGCAACTCAAGAAGTTCCCCGACATACCTGTTCCTCTTCACTTTCTGCCATAGTTGTGATGTCATCTGCATATCTAAGTTTATTGATATTTCTCCCAGCAATCTTGATTCCAGCTCACGTATCTTCCATCCCAGCATTTTTCATGATGTACTCTTCATATAAGTTAAATAAACATGGTGACAATATACAGCCTTGACATACTCCTTTTCCTTTTTGGAACCAGTCTGTTGTTCCATGTCTTGTTCTAACTGTTGCTTCCTGACCTGCATACAGGTTTCTCAAGAGACAGGTCAGGTGGTCTGGTATTCCCGTCTCTTTCAGAATATTTCCCAATTTATTGTGATCCACACAGTCAAAGGCTTTGGCATAGTCAATAAAGCAGAAAGATGGTTTTGTTTTCGGGAACTCTCTTGCTTTTTCAATGATCCTTGGATGTTGGCAATTTGATCTCTGGTTTCTCGACATTTTTTATTCATTTATTTATTTATTTTTAATTGTTTAGTTTTTTATTTTTTAAATTTTAAAATCTTTAATTCTTATATGCATTCCCATACATGAACCCCCCTCCCACCTCCCTCCCCATAACATCTCTCTGGATCATCCCCATGCACCTGTCCCAAGCATGATGTATCCTGCGTCAGACATAGACTGGCGATTCAATTCTTACATGATAGTATACATGCTAGCATGCCATTCTCCCAAATCATCCCACCCTCTCCCTCTCCCTCTGAGTCCAAAAGTCCGTTATACACATCTGTGTCTTTTTTTTCCTGTCTTGCATACAGGGTAGTCATTGCCATCTTCCTAAATTCCATATATATGTGTTAGTATACTGTATTGGTGTTTTTCTTCCTGGCTTTCTTCACTCTGTATAATCGGCTCCAGTTTCATCCATCTCATCAGACTGATTCAAATGAATTCTTTTTAACGGCTGAGTAATACTCCATTGTGTATATGTACCACAGCTTTCTTATCCATTCATCTGCTGATGGACATCTAGGTTGTTTCCATGTCCTGGCTATTATAAACAGTGCTGCGATGAACATTGGGGTACATGTGTCTCTTTCAATTCTGGTTTCCTCGGTGTGTATGCCCAGAAGTGGGATTGCTGGGTCATAAGGTAGTTCTATTTGCAATTTTTAAAGGAATCTCTGCATTTTTAAAATCCCTCTTGAACATTTGGAAGTTCACAGTTCATGTGAACTTGGAGAATTTTGAGCATTACTTTACTAGCGTGTGAGATGAGTGCAATTGTGCAGCAGCTTGAATATTCTTTGTCATTGCCTTTCTTTGGGATTGGAATGAAAAACTGACCTAATGACTAGATGTTTTCAATTGCATATGCTGAAAGAACTGGCTGTGCAGTTTTGAAGAAAAAAAAATCATTTTAACCCATTTTCTCTGAAGTGCAAGGCATATCATGGCCATCCTGAATCAAAAACTCAACTTTTCTTTATGTAGTCATAGTTTCATGCCTAAATTATAGGCCAACTCGTGCTCAAATTGACTCTGATATCAGGGGCAGATCAACTAATAAAAAGCTTGGATTGTCCCTCTGGAGGAAAGTGAGATCTTGTTCCCACGAGAAGAATCTGAAGGGTTAAGGGAACTTGCAAGAGTGGGGAAAGCTTAGTCCATCCTACATGTACCAAAATCTTAAATAAGGCTTATTTACTTTACCGAAGTAAAGAAACAGATGATGAAAACAATTATAAATCAATGAAATGTAAAGAAACTCATAGTCTGTTATCAAAAATTGCATTCTAAGAAAACTTTGTTCTCTTAACCTAGAGAGGAGACTAACTTCCATCTGGTACCAGCTTACCAGAAGACAAACAAACAAACAAAAAATTATTGGTAAGCTTAAAAAAGTATATTCCATATATCTTGAAGTAGCAGTATTTCTGCAAAGGCATCAGTGTGAAACCATAGAGGACATGGTTAAAACCTGATTAAATAGAAATTGACAAAGTAATCTGGTCACTGCTGCGACTTGAAATGCTTTAATATGATAACTAGAATTATAACTGACAGCATTTGACCAGGACATATCAGATTTTCATGGATGTCACATAATTTCTAGATATCTATACTAGGAACTGAAGGAATCTTTGAACCTAGGAAAGAAAACAACAGTCTCAAAGGCCCCTTGCTGAATCATCTATCAGCAAGGAATGTCTTTGCAAGGATCGCAAAGTGAAGGGAAAATACACCGACCTGCCTCTGCAACTTTGGTCCTCTGAGCAGATCTGGAGGTCTCCCTTTGTATAAGCTAACCTGTTCCTTCCAAATAGAGGTTTACAACACCAAACAACTGCCGCCTATTCTTCCCCAAAGGAGGCTCTCTTTCCCCACATCCTGCGGAACTCCCTTTCCCAACCTCCTGGAAAAGCGCTTCTTGGCAGTTCCTTTCAGAAAATCCTATGGACGGAGAAGCCTGGTAGGCCTGCAGTCCATGGGGTCGCTGAGGGTCGGACACGACTGAGAGCGACTGCACTTTCATTTTCACTTTCATGCATTGGAGAAGGCAATGGCAACCCACTTACTGTTCTTGCCTGGAGAATCCAGGGATGGGGGAGCCTAGTGGGCTACCGTCTATGGCGTCGCACAGAGTCGAACACGACTGAAGCAGCTTAGCAGCAGCAGCAGCAGCAGCAGTTCCTTTCTTAGGGACAGTTATCCCTGAGATTGGGACCCTGGAAAGACAGAGCCACCTCCACACACACGTCTTTTCTGTCCCCTTTCCTCTGGAGGAGAGCTCTAGTGAGCCTAGGTCTGTCAGGAAAATTCTTGGCTTTGACGGGATCACACCCAGTGTGTGAACCTGCATACCCGACCTAGGGGCCACAGGGCACCTGTTTTGCTCGAGTGGGTCCTGGAGGGGTGCAGCATAGCAAGAGCTTAAAAATCCATCCAAATTGTCTTTCTTTACCTCGGAGAGAACGAGTTTGCTCCACCTCCACCCTTTGGCAGTGTGGAGGGAAGAGGGCACCACCCTCTCCAAAGGGGGCATAGGGCCTACCAGGAGAGAAAGGCCCCTTGAGGAGCTGAGCCCAGGTAGGCAGCCAGTGATGTCAAGCACACTCCCGCTGCTTGCTTCTTCATGGGCACTCCCACGATCTGCTAGGAATGTCTTTGCAAGGATCTCAAAGGGAAGGGGAGATACATGGCCCTGTCTCTGGAACTTCAGTCCTCTGAGCAGATCTGGAGATCTTGAGTTGTATAAGCAAACCTGTTCCTTCCAAATAGAGGCTTGCAAACACACGCCTGGTGGTTGCCTCTTCTTCCCCGAAGAAGCCTTTCTTTCCCCACATGCTGTGAACTCCCTGTCCCAACCTCCAAGAATAGCGCTTCTTGCCATTCCTTTCTTAGAGGCAGTTATCCCTGAGCTTGGGGCCGTAGGGAGTAGCCCCACACTCACAGGGAAAGGCAAAGACTCCTCCATACATCTCCTCTATCCCCTTTGCTCTGGAGGAGAGCTCTAGTGAGCCTAGGTCTTTCAGGAAAATTCTTGGCTTGGACAGGATCTCACCCTGTTTGTGAACCTGCATACCCAACCAGGGGCCACAGAGCACCTGTTTCAGTAAAGTGGGCCCTGAAAGGGTGCAGCCTAGCAAGAGCTTGAAAATCCATTCAATTGCTGTTTTTGTACCTCTGACAGAGCGAGCTTGGCTCCACCCTTTGGCAGTGAGGAGAAAAGAGGCATGACACCCTCCCCAAGGGGACA
>NW_017191317.1:0-10833 GCF_001704415.2 Capra hircus
ACACACCAGACGGCGCGAGGCTATGTACTTTAGGATGGCTTTAAGATAAAAACCACTTCAGGGGAAACAAAATTAAAGCATTCATTAAGGAAGGAGAGCCAAAAGTGTTAAGGGAAGGCCGTGCGATTGTCGCAAAAGATATTAAATCACCTGAGACTTGTATATCAAATAATATACGGAGAAGATCTGGTTGCGACCGCTACAATAATTTTTGTGTTTAGCGCCATTGATCTCGGTGTTTATATCAGGAAATATATAAAGGCTTCTGACAGATAAGGAATGGGGGCCGTTTCTCGAACTAGGTCCTCGGACCTGGTTTCTTGGACTCTGCTCCCGCCATGTCTCTCTTCTCTCTCTTCTCTCCATTCTCTTCTCTTGCTCTTTACTTTAACTTCAGGCTGAATCTCCATCTGGGGGCCCGAGGCTCGCCAGGCTCTACTTACTTGCACCCGGCTGTAAGACCCACACGAAAGGGAGCTTAAGGCGGGCAGCCTTAGATATTGCAAGCCTGGCCGCCGGTGGCAAGCGTATGATGGTGGTCGAAATTACCTTCGTCCTGGATTTATTGGCTTCGCTCCGCGTAAACAAGCTATTCACCCGTCTTTCCTCCATTAAATCTTGCTTACTGACAATATAGTTTCTTTTAATCTAAATCTTACATTAATACACAAGACAAGTCTTCGCCACGAAGCTGTCCACACCTTCGAATTTCCTGGATGCCTAGTCCGGGGCTGGACGCCCGGTAGGCAGCCGACTCAACAAAGGTCTAGGCACGACTGGTAATGGACGGGAGAGCGAATCCCGAGAGGACCCGAGCAACTCCGCATGGGACGGCCTTTGCTGCACCAGAGCGGCCCAGTGGTCCCCGGTCGTAAGGGTCGAGAGCACGTATACCACAACTCGAAAAAATCCAGGAGGTTCTCCCCTCCAGGGGAGATGAGGCCTTTCCGCTGAGGCGTCTTCTCTAACACCCCTAACCTCTGGAATTCCAAAGGATCCTTCACACCTTGCTGCAACTCAAGAATTTCCCAAACATACCCGTCTCCACTCGAGAGGAAGCACGAGAGTCCCGGCCCACATCCAGAGGAGCCCGTTTCGCCTCCAAGTTCGAGAGGAGGGATCCTTTTCCTGCGCGGTCGGGAAAGAATTCCCGTGTTCCCGTCGCATCTCAAGAGGAGGCGCTGTCCACAGGAAAGGCGAGAGGAACTCCAGGGTCGTGCCACCATCCCAGAGTCCCCAGATGTCTCAGTCCATTCCAGGGAAACCGTTTTCCCTGCACTGCCTCGACTTTCAAGCCGAGGATCGACTCACACCACGGTGGCACGTGGACAGCCCTGTGGGAAGCCTGGTGGGAAAGCCTCGAGGGAAAGCGACAGATGCTTGATCCACGCGAAGGAAGCGTGACACTGCTGCTTCTGGTCGGGAGGAAAGTACACGTGCATGCCCCACTCGAGACGAGGACTGACTCCCCTGGGGAGACTCCAGAAGTACCCCAAGATCCATGTCAGCACTGGAGAGGAACCTCACTTTACGGCACCGACTCCACAAAAGGTCTTAGGCCCGCATCGACGGGAGAGGAATCCCGTGAGTCTCCCGAGCAAACTCGCATGGGGACTGGCCTTTCCTGAGGCCACCAGAGCGGGTCCCTGAGGTCCCCGTCGTAGGTCGAGAGCACCAGCAGCAACTTGAGAAAATCCAGGAGGTTCTCCCTTCCAGGCGAGATGAGGACCATTTCCGCTGAGGTGTTCTCAGGCTAATCACACCTTACCTCTGGAACTTCCAAAGGGTCCTTCACACCCTTGCTGCAACTCAATAAGATCCCAACATACCCGTCTCCACTCGAGAGGAAGCACGAGAGTCCGCCACATCCAGAGGACCCCGTTTCCGCCTCCTAGCTCGAGAGGAGGATCCTTTCCCTCAGTGATCGGGAAAGAGTTCCCAGTGTTCCCGGCGCATCTAAAGAGGAGGCGATCTCCACAGGAAAGGCGAGAGGAAATCCAGGGTCGGGCCACCATTCCAGCGTCCCCCAGATGTCTCAGTCCATTCAGGGAAACCTGTTTTTCCTGCACTGCCCGACTTTCAAGCCGAGGATCGACTCACACCACGGTGGCGTGGGACAGCCTGTGGGAAAGCCTCGAGGAAAGCCTCGTGGGAAAGCCTCGAGGGAAAGCACAGTTGCTTTGATCAACCTGAAGGGAAGTGTGACACTGCTGCTACAGCTCGGGAGGAAAGCGCACGTGCATGCCCCCCCACTCGAGACGAGGACTGACTACCCTGAGGAGAGTCCAGAAGTACCCCAAGATCCACGTCAGCCCTGGAGAGGAATCCTCACGTTCCGGCACCGACTCCAAACAAGGTCTTAGGCCCCGGCATCGACGGGAGAGGAATCCCGAGAGGCCCCGAGTAACTAGCATGGGGACTGGCCTTTCCTGAGGCCATTAGAGCGGGTCCCTGAGGTCCCCGTCATAAGTCGAGAGCACCTGCCGCAACTCGAGAAAATCCAGGAGGTTCTCCCCTCCAGGCGAGATGAGGCCATTTCCTCTGAGGCGTCCCCAGGTTAATCACACCTAAACTCTGGAACTTCCAAAAACGTTCTTCACATCCTTGCTGCAACACAAGAAGTTCCCGACATACCCGTCTCCACTCGAGAGGAAGCACGAGAGTCCCGCCCACATCCAGAGGAGCCCCGTTTCCGCCTCATAGCTCGAGAGGAGGGATCCTTTCCCTGCGTGGTCGGGAAAGAATTCTCGGCGTTCCCGTCGCATCTCAAGAGGGGACGCTTTACACAGGAAAGGCGTGAGGAACTCCAGGGTCGTTCCACCATTCCCAGAGTCCCCCAGATGTCTCAGGCCATTCCAGGGAAACCTGTTTTCCCTGCACTGCCTCGACTTTCAAGCCGAGGATCGTCTCACACGACGGTGGCACGTGGGACAGCCCTGTGGGAAAGCCTCGTGGGAAAGTCTCATGGGAAAGCCTGGAGGGAAAGCCACAGATCCCTTGATCCACGCGAAGGGGAGCGTGACACTGCTGCTACAGCTCGGGAGGAAAGCACACGTGCATGCCCTTACTCGGGACAAGGACTGACTCCCCTGTGGAGTCTCCAGAAGTACCCAAGATCCAAGTCAGCACTGGAGAGGAATTCTCAGGTTCCGGCACCGACTCCCCACAAGGTCTTAGGCCCCGGCATCGATGGGAAAGGAATCCTGATAGGCCCCGAGCAACTCGCATGGGGACTGGCCTTTCCTGAGGCCACCAGAGCGGGTCCCTGAGGTCCCCGTCGTAACGCGAGAACACCTGCAGCAACTCAAGAAAATGCAGGAGGTTCTCCCCTCCAGGGGAGATGAGGACCATTTCCTCTGAGGCGTCCCCAGGCTAATCACACCTAACCTCTGGAACTTCCAAAGGGTCCTTCACACCCTTGCTGCAACTCAAGAAGTTCCCCGACATACCCGTCTCCACTCGAGAGGAAGCACGAGAGTCCCGCCCAATCCAGAGGAGCCCAGTTTCCGCCTCCAAGCTCGAGAAGAGGGATCCTTTCCCTGCGTCGTCGTGAAAGAATTCCCGGCGGTTGCCGTCGCATCTCAAGAGGAGGCCGCTCTCCTACAGGAAAGCCGAGAGGAACTCCAGGGTCATGCCACCATTCCCAGAGTCCCCAGATGTCTCAGTCTATTCCAGGGAAACCTGTTTTCCCTGCACTGCCTCGACTTTCAAGCGAGGATCACTCACACCATGGTGGCACGGGGGAACACCCTGTGGGAAAGCCTCGTGGGAAAGCCTCATGGAAACCTCGAGGGAAAGCCACAGATCCCTTGATCCAAGCGAAGGGAAGCGTGACACTGCTGCTAAAGCTCGGGAGGAAAGCGCACTGCATGCCCACACTCGAGACGAGGACTGACTCCCCTGGGGAGACTCCAGAAGTACCCAAGGTCCATGTCAGCCCTGGAGAGGAATCCTCAGGTTCCGGACCGACTCCACGCAAGGGCTTAGGCCCGGCATCAGGGGAGAGGAATCCCGAGAGGCCACCGAGCAACTCGTATGGGGATCTGCCTTTCCTGAGGCCACCAGAGCGGGTTCCTGATGTCCCCGTCGTATAGTCAAGAGCACCTGCCGCAACTCGAGAAAATACAGGAGGTTCTCCCTTCCAGGCGAGATGAGGCCCATTTCCGCTGAGGCGTCTCGAGGCTAATCACACCTAACCTCTGGAACTTCCAAAGGGTCCTTCACACCCTTGCTGCAACTCAAGAAGTTCGCCTGACATACCCGTCTCCACTCGAGAGGAAGCACGAGAGTCCCGCCCACATCTAGAGGAGCCCCGTTTCCGCCTCCTAGCTCGAGAGGAGGGATCCTTTCCCTGATGGTCGGGAAAGAATTCCCGGCGTTCCCGTCGCATCTCAAGAGGAGGCGCTCTCCACAGGAAGGCGAGAGGAACTCCAGGGTCGTGCACCATTCCCAGAGTCCCCCAGATGTCTCAGTCCATTCCAGGGAAACCTTTTTCCCTGCACTGCCTCGACTTTCAGGACGAGGATCGACTCACACCACGGTGGCACGTGGGACAGCCCTTGGTGGGGAAAGCCTCGAGGGAAAGCCCAGATCCTTGATCAGCGAAGGAACATGACACTGCTGCTGCAGCTCGGGAGGAAAGCGCACGTTGCATGATCCACTCGAGACATAGGACTGACTCGCTGGGGAGACTCCAGGTACCTCGAGTCCAGCAGGGCGACCTCGACGGTGGCTCAGGCTCCTCACTGGGACCGCTCAGGACATGGCAGTCCCCATGGGCGGGAGACTCTCGAGAGATTCCCTCAGTCCACTGTGCCGGGGCCTACTGTGCGAGCAGAGTGCGGAACCTGAGGTTCCTCTCCAGTGCTGACAGGATTTGGGTAACTTCTGGAGTCTCCCAGGGAGTCAGTCCTTGTCTCGAGTGGGAGCATGCACGTGCGCTTCTCCCGAGCTGTCAGCAGCCAGTGTCATGGCTTCCCTTCGGCTGGATCAAGAGATCTGTGGCTTTCCCGAGCTCCACGAGGCTTTCCCACAGGGCTGTCCACGTGCCACCTGGTGTGAGTGATCCTCGTCTGAAAGTCGAGGCAGTGCAGGGAAAAAGTTTCCCTGGAATGGACTGAGACATCTGGGGGACTCTGGGAATGGTGCACGACCCTGGAGTTCCTGCTCGCCTTCCTGGTGGAGAGCGCCTCCTCTTGAGATGCGAGGAACGCCGGGAATTCTTTCCCGACCATGCAGGGAAAGGATCCCTCCTCTCGAGCTAGGAGGCGGAAACGGGGTTCCTCTGGATGTGGGCGGGACTCTCGTGCTTCCTCTCGAGTGGAGACGGGTATGTCAGCGAACTTCTTGAGTTGCAGCAAGGGTGTGAAGGACCCTTTGGAAGTTCCAGAGGTTTGGTGTGATTAGCCTCGGAGACGCCTCAGCGGAAATGGGCCTCATCTCGCCTGGAAGGGAGAACCTCCTGGATTTTCTCGAGTTGCGGCAGGTGCTCTTGACTAAGACGGGGACATCAGGGAACCCGCTCTGGTGGCCTCAGGAAAGGCAGGTCCCCATACGAGTTGCTCGGGGCCTCTCGGGATTCCTCTCCCCTGATGCCGGGGCCTAAGCCCTTGCGTGGAGTCGGTGCCGGAACCTGAGGATTCCTCTCCAGGGCTGACATGGACCTTGGGGTACTTCTGGAGTCTCCCCAGGGGAGTCAGTCCTCGTCTCGAGTGTGGGCATGCAAGTGCGCTTTCCTCCCGAGCTTTAGCAGCAGTGTCACGCTTCCCTTCGCTTGGATCAAGGGATCTGTGGCTTTCCCTCGAGGGTTTCCCATGAGGCTTTCCCACGAGGCTTTCCCACAGGGTTGTTCCCCCGTGCCACCATGGTGTGAGTTGATCCTCGGCTTGAAAGTCGAGGCAGTGCAGGGAAAACAGGTTTCCCTGGAATAGACTGAGACATCTGGGGGACTCTGGGAATGGTGGCATGACCCTGGAGTTCCTCTCGGCTTTCCTGTAGAGAGGGCCTCCTCTTGAGATGCGACGCAACCGCCGGGAATTCTTTCACGACGACGCAGGGAAAGGATCCCTCTTCTCGAGCTTGGAGGCGGAAACTGGGCTCCTCTGGATTGGGCGGGACTCTCGTGCTTCCTCTTGAGTGGAGACGGGTATGTCGGGGAACTTCTTGAGTTGCAGCAAGGGTGTGAAGGACCCTTTGGAAGTTCCAGAGGTTAGGTGTGATTAGCCTGGGGACGCCTCAGAGGAAATGGTCCTCATCTCCCCTGGAGGGGAGAACCTCCTGCATTTTCTTGAGTTGCTGCAGGTGTTCTCGCGTTACGACGGGGACCTCAGGGACCCGCTCTGGTGGCCTCAGGAAAGGCCAGTCCCCATGCGAGTTGCTCGGGGGCCTATCAGGATTCCTTTCCCATCGATGCCGGGGCCTAACACCTTGTGGGGAGTCGGTGCCGGAACCTGAGAATTCCTCTCCAGTGCTGACTTGGATCTTGGGGTACTTCTGGAGACTCCACAGGGGAGTCAGTCCTTGTCCCGAGTAAGGGCATGCACGTGTGCTTTCCTCCCGAGCTGTAGCAGCAGTGTCACGCTCCCCTTCGCGTGGATCAAGGGATCTGTGGCTTTCCCTCCAGGCTTTCCCATGAGACTTTCCCACGAGGCTTTCCCACAGGGCTGTCCCACGTGCCACCGTCGTGTGAGACGATCCTCGGCTTGAAAGTCGAGGCAGTGTAGGGAAAACAGGTTTCCCTGGAATGGCCTGAGACATCTGGGGGACTCTGGGAATGGTGGAACGACCCTGGAGTTCCTCACGCCTTTCCTGTGTAAAGCGTCCCCTCTTGAGATGCGACGGGAACGCCGAGAATTCTTTCCCGACCACGCAGGGAAAGGATCCCCCCTCTCGAGCTATGAGGCGGAAACGGGGCTCCTCTGGATGTGGGCGGGACTCTCGTGCTTCCTCTCGAGTGGAGACGGGTATGTCGGGGAACTTCTTGTGTTGCAGCAAGGATGTGAAGAACGTTTTGGAAGTTCCAGAGTTTAGATGTGATTAACCTGGGGACGCCTCAGAGGAAATGGCCTCATCTCGCCTGGAGGGGAGAACCTCCTGGATTTTCTCGAGTTGCGGCAGGTGCTCTCGACTTACGACGGGGATCTCAGGGACCCGCTCTAATGGCCTCAGGAAAGGCCAGTCCCCATGCTAGTTACTCGGGGCCTCTCGGGATTCCTCTCCCGTCGATGCCGGGGCCTAAGACCTTGTTTGGAGTCGGTGCCGGAAAGTGAGGATTCCTCTCCAGGGCTGACGTGGATCTTGGGGTACTTCTGGACTCTCCTCAGGGTAGTCAGTCCTCGTCTCGAGTGGGGGCATGCACGTGCGCTTTCCTCCCGAGCTGTAGCAGCAGTGTCACACTTCCCTTCGGGTTGATCAAAGCAACTGTGGCTTTCCCTCGAGGCTTTCCCACGAGGCTTTCCCTCGAGTCTTTCCAACGAGGCTTTCCCACAGGGCTGTCCCATGTGCCACCGTGGTGTGAGTCGATCCTCGTCTTGAAAGTCGAGGCAGTGCAGGGAAAACAGGTTTCCCTGGAATGGACTGAGACATCTGGGGGACGCTGGAAATGGTGGCCCGACCCTGGATTTCCTCTCGCCTTTCCTGTGGAGATCGCCTCCTCTTTAGATGCGCCGGGAACACTGGGAACTCTTTCCCGATCACTGAGGGAAAGGATCCCTCCTCTCGAGCTAGGAGGCGGAAACGGGGCCTCCTCTGGATGTGGGCGGGACTCTCGTGCTTCCTCTCGAGTGGAGACGGGTATGTTGGGGATCTTATTGAGTTGCAGCAAGGGTGTAAGGACCCTTTGGAAGTTCCAGAGGTAAGGTGTGATTAGCCTTGAGACACCTCAGCGGAAATGGTTCCTCATCTCGCCTGGAAGGGAGAACCTCCTGGATTTTCTCAAGTTGCTGCTGGTGCTCTCGACCTACGACGGGGACCTCAGGAACCCGCTCTGGTGGCCTCAGGAAAGGCCAGTCCCCATGCGAGTTGCTCGGGGAGACTCACGGGATTCCTCTCCCGTCGATGCTGGGGCCTAAGACCTTTGTGGAGTCGGTGCCGTAAAGTGAGGGTTCCTCTCCAGTGCTGACATGGATCTTGGGGTACTTCTGGAGTCTCCCCAGGGGAGTCAGTCCTCGTCTCGAGTGGGGGCATGCACGTGTACTTTCCTCCCGACCAGAAGCAGCAGTGTCACGCTTCCCTTCGCGTGGATCAAAGCATCTTGTCCGCTTTCCCTCGAGGCTTTCCCACCAGGGGCTTTCCCACAGGGGCTGTCCCACGTGCCACCGTGGTGTGAAGTCGATCCTCGGCTTGAAGTCCGAGGCAGTTGCCAGGGAAAACCATGGTTTTCCCTGCACTGCCTCGACTTTAAGCCGAGGATCACTCACACCACGGTGGCACGTGGGACAGCCCTGTGGGAAAGCCTGGTGGGAAAGCCTCGAGGGGAAAGCCGACAGATGCTTTGATCCACGCGAAGGGAAGCGTGACACTGGCTGCTTCTGGTCGGGAGGAAAGTACACGTGCATGCCCCACTCGAGACGAGGACTGACTCCCCTGGGGAGACTCCAGAAGTACCCCAAGATCCATGTCAGCACTGGAGAGGAACCCTCACTTTACGGCACCGACTCCACAAAGGTCTTAGGCCCAGCATCGACGGGAGAGGAATCCCGTGAGTCTCCCCGAGCAACTCGCATGGGGACTGGCCTTTCCTGAGGCCACCAGAGCGGGTTCCTGAGGTCCCCGTCGTAGGTCGAGAGCACCAGCAGCAACTTGAGAAAATCCAGGAGGTTCTCCCTTCCAGGCGAGATGAGGACCATTTCCGCTGAGGTGTCTCAAGGCTAATCACACCTTACCTCTGGAACTTCCAAAGGGTCCTTACCACCCTTGCTGCAACTCAATAAGATCCCCACATACCCGTCTCCCACTCGAGAGGAAGCACGAGAGTCCCGCCCACATCCAGAGGAGCCCCGTTTCCGCCTCCTAGCTCGAGAGGAGGGATCCTTTCCCTCAGTGATCGGGAAAGAGTTCCCAGTGTTCCCGGCGCATCTAAAGAGGAGGCGATCTCCACAGGAAAGGCGAGAGGAAATCCAGGGTCGGGCCACCATTTCCCAGCGTCCCCCAGATGTCTCAGTCCATTCCAGGGAAACCTGTTTTCCCTGCACTGCCTCGACTTTCAAGACGAGGATCGACTCACACCACGGTGGCACATGGGACAGCCCTGTGGGAAAGCCTCGTTGGAAAGACTCGAGGGAAAGCCTCGTGGGAAAGCCTCGAGGGAAAGCCACAGTTGCTTTGATCAACCCGAAGGGAAGTGTGACACTGCTGCTACAGCTCGGGAGGAAAGCGCACGTGCATGCCCCCACTCGAGACGAGGACTGACTACCCTGAGGAGAGTCCAGAAGTACCCCAAGATCCACGTCAGCCCTGGAGAGGAATCCTCAGGTTTCCGGCACCGACTCCAAACAAGGTCTTAGGCCCGGCATCGACGGGAGAGGAATCCCGAGAGGCCCCGAGTAACTAGCATGGGGACTGGCCTTTCCTGAGGCCATTAGAGCGGGTCCCTGAGATCCCCGTCGTAAGTCGAGAGCACCTGCCGCAACTCGAGAAAATCCAGGAGGTTCTCCCCTCCAGGCGAGATGAGGCCCATTTCCTCTGAGGCGTCCCCAGGTTAATCACATCTAAACTCTGGAACTTCCAAAACGTTCTTCACATCCTTGCTGCAACACAAGAAGTTCCCCGACATACCCGTCTCCACTCGAGAGGAAGCACGAGAGTCCCGCCCACATCCAGAGGAGCCCCGTTTCCGCCTCATAGCTCGAGAGGGGGGATCCTTTCCCTGCGTGGTCGGGAAAGAATTCTCGGCGTTCCCGTCGCATCTCAAGAGGGGACGCTTTACACAGGAAAGGCGTGAGGAACTCCAGGGTCGTTCCACCATTCCCAGAGTCCCCCAGATGTCTCAGGCCATTCCAGGGAAACCTGTTTTCCCTACACTGCCTCGACTTTCAAGCCGAGGATCGTCTCACACGACGGTGGCACGTGGGACAGCCCTGTGGGAAAGCCTCGTGGGAAAGTCTCATGGGAAAGCCTGGAGGGAAAGCCACAGATCCCTTGATCCACGCGAAGGGGAGCGTGACACTGCTGCTACAGCTCGGGAGGAAAGCACACGTGGCATGCCCTTACTCGGGACAAGGACTGACTCCCCTGTGGAGTCTCCAGAAGTACCCCAAGATCCAAGTCAGCACTGGAGAGGAATTCTCAGGTTCCGGCACCGACTCCCCACAAGGTGTTAGGCCCCGGCATCGATGGGAAAGGAATCCTGATAGGCCCCCGAGCAACTCGTATGGGGACCTGCCTTTTCCTGAGGCCACCAGAGCGGGTCCTGAGGGCGGCGGTGAGGTCCCCGTCGTAAGTCGAGAAGCACCTGCGGCAACTCAAAAAATGCAGGAGGTTCTCCCTCCAGGGGGGGAGATAGAGGCCATTTCCTCTGAGGAGTCCCAGGCCTAATTTACACCTAGTACCTCGTGCGAACTGGTTGCCAAAGGGTCCTGTCAGGAGGCGCTGTGCTGCAGACTCAAGGAAGTTCCCGCGATCAGATAGCACGCGCGAATGCGTCCATCTCAGAGACGGAAGCCGAGAGGTCCCGCGCTCAATCCAGAGGAGGCCCAGTTTGCCGCCTCAAGCTCGAGAAGAGGGGGTCGCTATCCTGCGTCGTCGTGAAAGAGATTCCCGGCGGTTGCGTCGCATCGGTCAGAGAAGAGGCCCTCTCTTGACAGGAGAGCCGAGGAAGCGGAGAGCGTCGCGGGC
>NW_017191318.1:0-10833 GCF_001704415.2 Capra hircus
TCTCACCCGTCGATGGGGGCCTAAGACCTTGTGTGGAGTCGTGTGCTGGAACCTGAGGATTTCCTCTCCAGTGCTGACATGGATCTTGGGTACTTCTGGAGTCTCCCCAGGGGTGTCAGTCCTCGTCTCGAGTGGGGCCATGCACGTGCGCTTTCCTCCCGAGCTGTAGCAGCAGTGTCACGCTTCCCTTCGCGTGGATCAAGGGATCTGTGGGATTTCCCTCGAGGCTTTCCCACGAGGCTTTCCCACAGGGCTGCCCACGTGCCACTGTGCTGTGAGTCGATCCTCGGCTTGAAAGTCGAGGCAGTGCAGGGAAACCAGGTTCCCTGGAATGGACTGAGACATCTGGGGGACTCTGGCAATGGTGGCACGAACCTGGAGTTCCTCTCGCTTTTCCTCTGGAGAGCGCCTCCTCTTGAGATGCGACGGGAACGCCGCGAAATTCTTTCCCCACCACGCAGGGAAAGGATCAAACCTCTCGAGCTAGGAGGCGGAAACGTGGCTCCTCTTGATGTGGGCGGCACTTTCCTGCTTCCTCTCGAGTGGAGACGGGTATGTCGGGATACTTCTTGAGTTGCAGCAAGGGTGTGAAGGACCCTTTGGAAGTTCCAGAGGTAAGGTGTGATTAGCCTCGAGATACCTCAGCGGAAATGGGCCTCATCGTCGCCTGGAGGGGAGAACCTCCTGGATTTTCTCGAGTTGCGGCAGGTGCTCTCGACTTACGACGGGGACCTCAGGGACCCACTCTGGTGGCCTCAGGAAAGGCCAGTCCCCATGCGAGTTGCTCGGGGGCCTCTCGGGATTCCTCTCCCGTCGATGCCGGGGCCTAAGACCTTGTGTGGAGTCAGTGCCGGAACCTGAGGATTCCTCTCCAGTGCCAACATGGATCTTCGGGGACTTCTGTAGTCTCCCCAGAGGCGTAAGTCCTCGTCTCGAGTGGGGGCATGCACGTGCGCTTTCCTCCCGAGCTGTAGCAGCAGTGTCACGCTTCCCTTTTCGTGGATCAAGGGATCTGTGGCTTTCCCTCTAGACTTTCCCATGAGGCTTTCCCACGAGGCTTTCCCACAGTGCTTTCCCACGTGCCACAGTGGTGTGAGTCGATCCTCGGCTTGAAAGTCGAGGCAGTGCAGGGAAACCAGGTTCCCTGGAATGGACTGAGACATCTGGGGGACTCTGGCAATGGTGGCACGAACCTGGAGTTCCTCTCGCTTTTCCTCTGGAGAGCGCCTCCTCTTGAGATGCGACGGGAACGCCGCGAATTCTTTCCCCACCACGCAGGGAAAGGATCAAACCTCTCGAGTTAGGAGGCGGAAACGTGGCTCCTCTTGATGTGAGCGGCACTTTCCTGCTTCCTCTCGAGTGGAGACGGGTATGTCGCGGAACTTCTTGAGTTGCAGCAAGGGTGTGAAGGACCCTTTGGAAGTTCCAGAGGTAAGGAGTGATTAGCCTCGAGATACCTCAGCGGAAATGGGCTTCATGTCGCTTGGAGGGGAGAACCTCCTGGATTTTCTCGAGTTGCGGCATGTGCTCTCGACTTACGACGGGGACCTCAGGGACCCACTCTGGTGGCCTCAGGAAAGGCCAGTCCCCATGCGAGTTGCTCGGGGGCCTCTCGGGATTCCTCTCCCGTCGATGCCGGGGCCTAAGACCTTGTGTGGAGTCAGTGCCGGAACCTGTGGATTCCTCTCCAGTGCCGACATGGATCTTCCGGGACTTCTGCAATCTCCCCAGAGGCGTAAGTACTCGTCTCGAGTGGGGGCATGCACGTGCGCTTTCCTCCCGAGCTTAGCAGCAGTGTCACGATTCCCTTTTCGTGGATCAAGGAATCTGTGGCTTTCCATCTAGACTTTCCCATGAGGCTTTCCCACGAGGCTTTCCCACAGGGCTTTCCCACGTGCCACGGTGGTGTGAGTCGATCCTCGGCTTTAAAGTCGAGGCAGTGAAGGGAAAACAGTTTTCCCAGGAATGGACTGAGACATCTGGGGGACTCAGGGAATGGTGGCACGACCCTGGAGTTCCTCTCGCCTTTCCTGTGGAGAGCGCCTCCTCTTGAGATGCGACGGGAACGCCGGGAATTCTTTCCTGACCACGCAGGGAACGTATCCCTCCTCTCGAGCTAGCAGGCGGAAACGGGGCCACTCTGGATATGGGCGGGACTCTCGGATTCCTCTTGAGTGGACACGGGTATGTCGGGGAACTTCTTGAGTTGCAGCAAGGGTGTGAAGGACCCTTTGGAAGTTCCAGAGTTAAAGCGTGATTACCCCCTAGTTGCCTCAACGGAAATGGGCCTCATCTCGCCTGGAGGGGAGAACCTCCTGGATTTTCTCGAGATGCGGCAGGTGCTCTCGACTTACGACCGGGACCTCAGGGATCCGCTCTGGTGGCCTCAGGAAAGGCCAGTCCCCATGCGAGTTGCTCGGGGGCCTCTCGGGATTCCTGTCTCGTCGATGCTGGGGCCTAAGACCTTGTGTGGAGTCAGTGCCGGAACCTGAGGATTCCTTTCCAGTGCAAACATGGATCTTAGGGTACTTCTGGAGTCTCCCCAGGGCAGTCAGTCCTCGTCTCGAGAGGGGGCATGCACGTGCGCTTTCCTCCCGAGCTGTAGCAGCAGTGTCGCGATTCCCTTTGCGTGGATCAAGGGATCAGGGTCTTTCCCTCGAGGCTTTCCCACGAGGCTTTCCCACAAGGCTGTCCCACGTGCCACCATGGTGTGAGTCGATCCTCGGCTTGAAAGCCGACGCACTGCAGGGAAAACAGCTTTCCCTGGAATGGACTGAGATATCCAGGGGACTCTGGGAATGGTGGCACGACCCTGGAGTTCCTCTCGCCTTTCCTGTGGAAAGCGCCTCCTCTTGAGATGCGACGGGAACGCCGGGAATTCTTTCCCGACCACGCAGGGAAAGGATCCCTCCTCTCGAGCTAGGAGGCGGAAACGGGGCTCCTCTGGATGTGGGCGGGACTCTCGTGCTTCCTCTCGAGTGGAGACGGGTATGTCGGGGATCATCTTGAGTTGCAGCATGGTTTTGAAGGACCATTTGGAAATTCCAGAGGTTAGGTGTGATTAGCCTCGAGACACCTCTGCGGAAATGGGCCTCAACTCGCCTTTAGGGGAGAACCTCCTGGATTTTCTCGAGTTGCGGCAGGTGCTCTCGACTTACGTCGGGGACCTCAGGGACCCGCTCTGGTGGCCTCAGGAAAGGACAGTACCCATGCGAGTTGCTTGGGCGCCTCTCGGGATTCCTCTCCAGTCGATGCTGGGGCCTAAGACCTTGTGTGGAGTCGGTGCTGGAACCTGAGGTTTCCTCTTCAGTGCAGACATGGATCTTGGGTTACTTCTGGAGGCTCTCCAGGGGAGTCAATCCTCGTCTCGAGTCGGGGCATGCAAGAGCGCTTTCCTCCCGAGCTGCAGCAGCAGTGTGGCGCTTCCCTTCGCGTGGATCAACGGATCTGTGGCTTTCCCTAGAGGCTTTCCCACGAGGCCTTCCCACAGGGCTGTCCCACGTGCCACCGAGGTGTGAGTCGATCCTCGGCTTGAAAGTCGAGGCAGTGCAGGGAAAACAGGTTTCCCTGGAATGGACTGAGACACCTGGGGGACTCTGGGAATGTGGCACAACCCTGGAGTTCCTCTCGCTTTTCCTGTGGATATCGCCTCCTCTTGAGATGCGACAGGAATGACGGGAATTCTTTCCTGACCACACAGGGAAAGTATCCCTCCTCTCGAGCTACGTGGCGGAATCGGGGCTCCTTGGATGTGGTCGAGACTCTCGTGCTTCCTCTCGAGTTGAGACGGGTATGTCGGGGAACTTCTTGAGTTGAAGCAAGGGTGTGAAGGACCCTTTGGAAGTTCTCGACGTTAGGTGTGTTTCGCCTCGAGACGCCTCAGCGGAAATGGGCCTCATCTCGCCTGGAGGGGAGAACCTCCTGGATTTTCTCGTGTTGCGGCTGGTGCTCTCGACTTACGACGGGGACCTCAGGGACCCGCTCTGGTGGCCTCAGGAAAGGCCAGTCCCTATGGAGTTGCCAGGGGACCTCTCGGGATTCCTCTCCCGTCGAAGCTGGGGCCTAAGATATTGTGCGGAGTCGGTGCCGGTACCTGAGGATTCCTCTCCAGTGCTTACGTGGATCTTGGGGTACTTCTGGAGTCTCCCCATTGGAGTCAGTCCTCGACTCGAGTGGGGGCATGCACGTGCGTTTTCCTCTCGAGCTGTAGCAGCAGTGTCGCACTTCCATTCGCGTGGATCAAGGGATCTGTGGCTTTCCCTCGAGGCTTTCCCACGAGGCTTTCCCACGAGGCTTTCCCACAGGGCGGTCCACGTGCCACCGTGGTGTGAGTCGATCCTCGGCTTGAAAGTCGACGGCAGTGCAGGGAAAACAGGTTTCCCTGGAATGGACTGAGACACCTGGGGGACTCTGGGAATGTGGCACAACCCTGGAGTTCCTCTCGCTTTTCCTGTGGATATCGCCTCCTCTTGAGATGCGACAGGAATGACGGGAATTCTTTCCTGACCACACAGGGAAAGTATCCCTCCTCTCGAGCTACGTGGCGGAATCGGGGCTCCTTGGATGTGGTCGAGACTCTCGTGCTTCCTCTCGAGTTGAGACGGGTATGTCGGGGAACTTCTTGAGTTGAAGCAAGGGTGTGAAGGACCCTTTGGAAGTTCTCGACGTTAGGTGTGTTTCGCCTCGAGACGCCTCAGCGGAAATGGGCCTCATCTCGCCTGGAGGGGAGAACCTCCTGGATTTTCTCGTGTTGC
Source organism: Capra hircus (assembly GCF_001704415.2). NCBI lineage: Eukaryota > Metazoa > Chordata > Mammalia > Artiodactyla > Bovidae > Capra > Capra hircus. The sequence goes on from NW_017191318.1 coordinate 4,755, forward strand.
GGCTGGTGCTCTCGACTTACGACGGGGACCTCAGGGACCCGCTCTGGTGGCCTCAGGAAAGGCCAGTCCCCATGCGAATTGCTCGGGGGCCTCTCCGGATTCCTCTCCCGTCGATGCCGGGGCCTAACACCTTGTGTGGAGTCGGTGCCGGAACATGAGGATTCCTCTCCAGTGCTGACATGGATCTTGGGGTACTTCTGGAGTCCTCCACCGGGGATTCAGTCCTCGTCTCGACTTAGGTCATTCACGTGCACTTTCCTCCCGAGCTGTAGCAGCAGTGTCATGCATCCCTTCGCGTGGATGAAGAAATCTGTGGCTTTAACTCGAGGTTTTCGCAGCAGGCTTTCCCACGAGGCTTTCCCACAGGGCTGTCCCACGTGCCACTGTGGTGTGAGTCGATCCTCGGCTTGAAAGTCGAGGCAGTGCAGGAAAAACTAGTTTCCCTGGAATGGACTGAGACATCTGGGGGACTCTGGGAATGGTGGCACGACCCTGGAGTTCCTCTCGCCTTTCCTGTGGAGAGCGCCTGCTCTTGAGATGCGACGGGAACGCCTGGAATTCTTTCCGGAGCACGCAGGAAAAGGATCCCTCCTATCGAGCTAGGAGATGGAAACGGGGCTCCTCTGTATGTGGGCGGGACTCTTGTGCTTCCTCTCGAGTGGAGACGGGTATGTCGGGGAACTTCTTGAGTTGCAGCAAGGGTGTGAAGGACCCTTTGTAAGTTCCAGAGTTTAGGTGTGATTAGCCTCGAGATGCCTCAGCAGAAATTGGCCTCATCTCGCCTGCAGGGGAGAACCTCCTGGATGTTCTCGAGTTGCGGCAGGTGCTCTCGACTTACGACGGGGACCTCAGGGACCCGCTCTGGTGGCCTCAGGAAAGGCCAGTCCTCATGCGAGTTGCTCGGGCGCCTGTCGGGATTCCTCTCCCATCGATGTCAGGACCTAAGACCTTGTGTGGAGTCGGTGCCGGAACCTGAGGATTCCTCTCCAGTGCAGACATGGATATTGGCGTACTTCTGGAGTCTCCCCAGGGGAATCAGTCCTCGTCTCGAGTGGGGGCATGCACGTGCGCTTTCCTCCAGAGCTGTAGCAGCAGTGTCACGCTTCCCTTCACGTGGATTTAGGGATCAGGTGCTTTCCATCGAGGCTTTCCCACGAGGCTTTCCCACGAGGCTTTCCCACGAGGCTTTCCCACAGGGCTGTCCCTCGTGTCACCGTGGTGTGAGTCGATCCTCGGCTTGAAAGTCGAGGCAGTGCAGGGAAAAGAGGTTTCCCTGGAATGGACGCAGACATCTGGGGAACTCTGGGAATGGTGGCACGACCCTGGAGTTCGTCTCACCTTTCCTGTGGAGAGCGCCTCCTCTTGAGATGCCACGGAAACGCCGGGAATTCTTTCCCGAGCACGCAGGGAAAGGATCCCTCCTCTCGAGGTAGGAGGCGGAAACGGGGCTACTGTCGATGTGGGTGGGGCTTCGTGCTTCCTCTCGAGTGGAGACGGGTATGTCGGGGAACTTCTTGAGTTGCAGCAAGGGTGTGAAGGACCCTTTGGAAATTCCAGAGGTTAGGTGTGATTAGCCTCGAGACACCTCAGCGGAAATGGGCCGCATCTCGCCTGGACGGGAGAACGTCCTGAATGTTCTCGAGTTGCAGCAGGTGCTCTCGACTTACGACGGGGACCTCAGGGACCCGCTCTGGTGGCCTCAGGAAAGGCCAGTCCCTATGGGAGTTGCCAGGGGACCTCTCGGGATTCCTCTCCCGTCGAAGCTGGGGCCTAAGATATTGTGCGGAGTGGGTGCCGGTACCTGAGGATTCCTCTCCAGTGCTTACGTGGATCTTGGGGTACTTCTGGAGTCTCCCCATTGGAGTCAGTCCTCGACTCGAGTGGGGGCATGCACGTGCGTTTTCCTCTCGAGCTGTAGCAGCAGTGTCGCACTTCCATTCGCGTGGATCAAGGGATCTGTGGCTTTCCCTCGAGGCTTTCCCACGAGGCTTTCCCACGAGGCTTTCCCACAGGGCGGTCCCACGTGCCACCGTGGTGTGAGTCGATCCTCGGCTTGAAAGTCGACGCAGTGCAGGGAAAACAGGTTTCCCTGGAATGGACGGAGACATCTGGGGGACTCTGGGAATGGTGGCAGGACCCTGGAGTTCCTCTCCCTTTCCTGTGGAGAGCGCCTCCTCTTGAGATGGGACGGGAACGCCGGGAATTCTTTCCAGAGCACGCAGGGAAAGGATCCCTCCTCTCGAGCTAGGAGGCGGAAACGGGGCTCCTCTGGATGTGGGCGGGACTCTCGTGCTTCCTCTCGAGTGGAGTTGGGTATGTCGGGGAACTTCTTGAGTTGCAGCAAGGGTGTGAAGGACCCTTTGGAAGTTCCAGAGGTTAGGTGTTAATAGCCTCGAGACGCCTCAGTGGAAATGGGCCTCATCTCGCCTGGAGGGGAGAACCTCCTGGATTTTCTCGAGTTGCGGCAGGTGCTCTTGACTTACGACGGGGACCTCAGGGACCCGCTCTGGTTTCCTCAGGAAAAGGCCAGTCCCCATGCGAGTTGCTCGGGGGCCTCTCGGGATTCCTCTCCCATCGATGCCAGGGCCTAAGACCTTGTGTGGAGTCGGTGCCGGAAGCTGAGGATTCCTCTCCAGTGCAGACATGGATATTGGCGTACTTCTGGAGTCTCCCCAGGGGAATCAGTCCTCGTCTCGAGTGGGGGCATGCACATGCGCTTTCCTCCAGAGCTGTAGCAGCAGTGTCACGCTTCCCTTCGCGTGGATCTAGGGATCAGGGGCTTTCCCTCGAGGCTTTCCCACGAGGCTTTCCCACGAGTCTTTCCCACAGGGCTGTCCCACGTGCCACTGTGGAGTGAGTCGATCCTCGGCTTGACAGTCGAGGCAGTGCTGGGAAAATAGGTTTCCCTGGAATGGACTGAGACATCTGGGGGACTCTGGGAATGGGGCCTGATCCTGGAGTTCTTTTCGCCTTTCCTGTGGAGAGCGCCTCCTCTTGAGAATGCGACGGGAACGCTAGGAATTCTTTCTCGACCACGCAGGGAAAGGATCCCTCCTCTCGAGCTAGCAGGCGGAAACGGGGCCACTCTGGATATGGACGGGACTCTCCGATTCCTCTAGAGTGGAGACGGGTATGTCGGGGAACTTCTTGAGTTGCAGCAAGGGTGTGAAGGACCCTTTGGAAGTTCCAGAGTTTAAGTGTGATTACCCCCTAGTTGCCTCAGCGGAAATGGGCCTCATCTCACCTGGAGGGGAGAACCTCCTGGATTTTCTGGAGTTGCGGCAGGTGCTCTCGACTTACGATGGGGACCTCAGGGACCCTGCTCTGGTGGCCTCAGGAAAGGCCAGTCCCCATGCGAGTTGCTCTGGGCCTCTCGGGATTCCTCTCCCGTCGATGCAGGGGCCTAAGACCTTGGTTGGAGTCGGTGCCGGAACCTGAGGATTCCTCTCCACTTCTGACATGGATCTTGGGGTACTTCTGGAGTCCCCCCAGGGGTGTCAGTACTCGTCTCGAGTGGGGCCATGCACGTGCGCTTTCCTCCGGAGCTGTAGCAGCAGTGTCCCGCTTCCCTTCGCATGGATCAAGGGATCTGTGGCTTTCCCTCGAGGCTTTCCCACGAGGCTTTCCCACAGGGCTGTACCACGTGCCACTGTGGTGTGAGTCGATCCTCGACTTGAAAGTCGAGGCAGTGCAGGGAATACAGGTTTCCCTGGAATGGACTGAGACATCTGGGGGACTCTGGGAATGGTGGCACGACCCTGGAGTTCCTCTCGCCTTTCCTCTGGAGAGCGCCTCCTCTTGAGATTCGACGGGAATGCTGCGAACTTCTTTCCCGACCACGCAGGGAAAGGATCAAACCTCTCGAGCTAAAAGGTGGAATCGGGGCTCCTCTGGATGTGGGCGGGACTCTCGTGCTTCCTCTCGAGTGGAGACGGGTATGTCGGGGAAATTCTTGAGTTGCAGTCAAGGGTGTGAAGGACCCTTTGGAAGTTCCAGAGTGTTAGGTTGTGATTAGCCTGGAGACGCCTCAGTGGAAATGGGCCTCATCTCGCCTGGAGGGGAGAAACCTCCTGGATTTTCTCGAGTTGCTGGCAGGTGCTCTCGACGTACGACGGGGATCACAGGGACCCGCTCTGGTGGCCTCAGGTTAAGGCCAGTCCACCATGCGAGTTGCTCGGGGCCTCTCGGGATTCCTCTCCCATCGATGCCGGGGACCTAAGACCTTGTGTGGAGTCGGTGCCTGAACCTGAGGATTCCTCTCCAGTGCTGACATGGATCTTGGGCTACTTCTGGAGACTCCCCAGGGGAGTCAGTCCTCGTCTCATGTGGGGGCATGCACGTGCGCTTTGCCTCCAGAGCTGTAGCAGCAGTGTCACGCTTCCGTTCGCGTGGATCAAGGGATCTGTGGTTTCCCTTGAGGTTTTCCCTCGAGGCTTTCCCACGAGGCTTTCCCACGAGGCTTTCACACAGGGCTGACCCACGTGTCACCGTGGTGTGAGTCGATCCTCGGCTTGAAAGTCGAGGCAGTGCAGGGAAAACAGATTTCCCTGGAATGGACTGAGACATCTGGGGGACTCTGGAATGGTGGCAAGATCCCTGGAGTTCCTCTCGCCTTTCCTGTGGGAGATCGCCTCCTCTTGAGATGCGCCGGGAACACTGGGAATTCTTTCCCGATCCACTGAGGGAAAGGATCCCTCCTCTTGAGCTAGGAGGGGGAATCGGGGCTCCTCTGGAATGTGGGCGGGACTCTCGTGCTTCCTCTCGAGTGGAGACGGGTATGTTGGGGAACTTCTTGAGTTGCAGCAAGGGTGTGAAGGACCCTTTGGTAAGTCCAGAGTTTAGGTGTGATTAGCCTCTGAGACACCTCAGCGGAAATGGGTCCTCATCTCGCCTGGAGGAGGAGAACCTCCTGAGATTTACTCGAGTTGCGCAGGTGCTCTGGACTTACGACGGGGACATCAGGGACCCGCTCTGGTGGCCTCAGGAAAGGCCAGTCCCCATAGCGAGTTGCACGGGGGCCTCTCGGGATTCCTCTCCCGTCGATGCCAGGGCCTAAGATCTTGTGTGGAGTCTGTGCCGGAACCTGAGGATTCCTCTCCAGTGCTGACATGGTATCTTGGGGTACTTCTGGAGTCTCCCCAGGGGAGTCAGTCCTCGTCTCGAGTGGGGGCATGCACGTGCGCTTTCCTCCGAAGCTGTAGCAGCAGTGTTGCAGCTTCCCTTCGCGTAGGATCAAGGGATCTGTGGCTTTCCTGAGCTTTCCACGAGGCTTTCCCACGCGCTTTCACACCGAGGCTTTCCCACGAGGCTTTCCGACAGTGGATGTCCCACGTGCCACCGTGGTGTGAGTCGATCCTCGGCTTGAAATGTCGAAGGCAGTGCAGGGAAAACAGGTTTCCCTGGAATGGACTGAGACATCTGGGGGACTCTGGGAATGGTGGCACGACTCTGGAGTTCCTCTCCGCCTTTCCTGTGCAGAGCGCCTCCTCTTGAGATGCGACGGAAAGCCGGCAATTCTTTCCCGAGCACGCAGTGAAAGGATCCTCCTCTCGAGCTAGGAGGCGGTAAACGGGGCTCCTCTGGATGTGGGCGGGACTCTCGTGCTTCCTCTCGAGTGGAACGGTATGTCGGGGAACATCTTGAGTTGCAGCCAGGGTGTGAAGCACCGTTTGGAAGTTCCAGAGATTATGTGTGATTAGCCTCGAGACGCCTCAGCAGAAATGGGCCTCATCTCGCCTGGAGGGGAGACCTCCTGGAATTTCTCGAGATAGGGCAGTTGCTCTCGACTTACGACGGGACCTCAAGGACCCGCTCTGGGGGGCCTCAGAAAAGGCAGTCCCATGCGAGTTGCTCGGGCCTTTCTCTCCCGTCGATGCGGGGCCTAAGACCTTGTGTGGAGTCGGTTTCCGGAATCTGAGGTTTTCCTGTGCAGTTCTGACATGGATTTGGGGTACTTCTGGAGTCTCCCAGGGGAGTCAGTCCTCGTCTCGAGTGGGGGCATGCACCTGCGCTTTCCTCCTAGCTGTAGCAGGAGTGTCATGCTCCAGTCGCATGGATCAAGGTATCAGTGGCTTTCCCT
>NW_017191319.1:0-10832 GCF_001704415.2 Capra hircus
GAGCAACTCGCTGGGGACTGGCCTTTCCTGAGGCCACCAGAGGGGGTCCCTGAGGTCCCCGTATTAAGTCGAGAGCACGTGCCTCAACTCGAGAAAATCCAGGATGTTCTCCCCTCCAGGCGAGATGAGGCCATTTCCGCTGAGGCGTCTCGAGGCTAATCACACCTAACCTCTGGAACTTCCAAAGGGTCCTTCACACCCTTGCTGCAACTCAAGAAGTTCCCGACATACCGTCTCCACTCGAGAGGAATCAAAGAGTCCCTCCCTCATCCAGAGGAGCGCCGTTTCCGCCTCTAGCTTGAGAGGAGGGATCTTTCCCTGCATGGTCGGGAAAGAATTCCCGCGTTCCCGTCGCATCTCAAGAGGAGGTGCTCTCCACAGGAAAGGCGAGAGGAACTCCAGGGTCGTGCCTCCATTCCCAGAGTCCCCCAGATGTCTCAGTCCATTCCAGGGAAACCTGTTTTCCCTGCACCTGCCTCGACTTTCAAGCCGAGGATCGACTCACACACGGTGGCACGTGAGACAGCCCTGTGGGAAGGGGCCTCGTGTTAAAGCCTCGATGGAAAGCCACAGATCCCTTGATCCACGTGAAGGGAAGCGTGACACTGCTGCTACAGCTCGGGAGGAAACCGCACGTGCATGCCACCTCTAGAGACGAGGACTGACTCCCTGGGGAGACTCCAGAAATACCCCAAGATCCATGTCAGCACTGGAGAGGAATGCTCAAGGTTCCGGCACCAACTACACACAAGATCTTAGGCCCCGCATCGACGGGAGAGGAATCCCGAGAGGCCCCCGAGCAACTCGCATGCGGACTGGCCTTTCCTGAGGCCACCAGAGCGGGTCCCTGAGGTCCCCGTCGTAAGTCGAGAGCACCCGCCGCAACTTGAGAAAATCCAGGAGGTTCTCCCTTCCAGGCGAGATGAGGCCCATTTCCGCTGAGGTGTCTCAAGGCTAATCACACCTAACCACTGGAACTTCCAAAGGGTCCTTCACACCCTTGCTGCAACTCAAGAAGTTCCCCGACATACCCGTCTCCACTCGCAGAGGAAGCACGAGAGTCCCGCCCACATCCAGAGGAGCCCCATTTCCGCCTCCTAGCTCGAGAGAAGGGATCCTTTCCCTGCGTGGTCGGGAAAGAATTCCCGGCGTTCCCGTCGCATCTCAAGAGGAGGCGCTCTCCACAGGAAAGGCGAGAGGAACTCCAGGGTCGTGCCACCATTCCCAGAGTCCCCCAGATGTCTCAGTCCATTCCAGGGATACCTGTTTTCCTGCACTGCCTCGACTTTCAAGCCGAGGATCGACTCACATCAAGGTGGCTCGTGGGACAGCCCTGTGGGAAAGCCTTTTGGGAAAGCCTCAAGGGAAAGCCTCGAGGGAAAGCCACAGATCCCTTGATCCAAGCGAAGGGAAGCGTGACACTGCTGCTACATTTCGGGAGGAAAGCGGAAGTACAAGCCCGCAGTCGAGACGAGGACTGACTCCCCTGGTGAGACTGCCAAAAATACCCCAAGATCCATGTCAGCACCGGAGAGGAATCCTCAGGCTTCCGGCACCGACTCCACACAAGGTCTCAGGCCCCGGCATCGACTGGAGAGGAATCCCGAGATGCCCCCGAGCAACTCGCTGGGGACTGGCCTTTCCTGAGGCCACCAGAGGGGTCCCTGAGGTCCCCGTATTAAGTCGAGAGCACGTGCCTCAACTCGAGAAAATCCAGGATGTTCTCCCCTCCAGGCGAGATGAGGCCCATTTCCGCTGAGGCGTCTCGAGGCTAATCACACCTAACCTCTGGAACTTCCAAAGGGTCCTTCACACCCTTGCTGCAACTCAAGAAGTTCCCCGACATACCCGTCTCCACTCGAGAGGAATCACAAGAGTCCCTCCCTCATCCAGAGGAGCGCCGTTTCCGCCTCCTAGCTTGAGAGGAGGGATCTTTCCCTGCATGGTCGGGAAAGAATTCCCGGCGTTCCCGTCGCATCTCAAGAGGAGGTGCTCTCCACAGGAAAGGCGAGAGGAACTCCAGGGTCGTGCCTCCATTCCCAGAGTCCCCCAGATGTCTCAGTCCATTCCAGGGAAACCTGTTTTCCCTGCACTGCCTCGACTTTCAAGCCGAGGATCGACTCACACCACGGTGGCACGTGAGACAGCCCTGTGGGAAGGCCTCGTGTTAAAGCCTCGATGGAAAGCCACAGATCCCTTGATCCACGTGAAGGGAAGCGTGACACTGCTGCTACAGCTCGGGAGGAAACCGCACGTGCATGCCCCCTCTAGAGACGAGGACTGACTCCCCTGGGGAGACTCCAGAAATACCCCAAGATCCATGTCAGCACTGGAGAGGAATGCTCAGGTTCCGGCACCGACTACACACAAGATCTTAGGCCCCGGCATCGACGGGAGAGGAATCCCGAGAGGCCCACGAGCAACTCCCATGGGGACAGGCCTTTCCTGAGGCCACCAGAGCGGGTCCCTGAGGTCTCCGTCATAAGTCAAGAGCACGGGCCGCAACTCGAGAAAATCCAGGAGGTTCTCCCCTCCAGGCCAGATGAGGCCCATTTCCGCTGAGGCGTCTCAAGGCTAATCACACCTAACCCTGGAACTTCCAAACGGTCCTTCACACCCTTGCTGCAACTCAAGAAGTTCCCAGACAAACCCGTCTCAACTCGAGAGGAAGCACCAGAGTTCCACCCACATCCAGAGGAGCCCCGTTTCCGCCTCCTAGTTCGAGAGGAGGGATCCTTTCCCTGCTTGGTGGGGAAAGAATTGCCCGCATTCCCGTCGCATCTCAAGAAGAGGCGCTCTCCACAGGAAAGGCGAGAGGAACTCCAGGGTCGTGCCACCATTCCCAAATTTCCCAATATGTCTCAGTCCATTCCAGTGAAACTTGTTTTCCCTGCACTGCCTCGACTTTCAAGCCGAGGATCGACTCACACCACGGTGGCACGTGGGACAGCCATGTGGGAAAGCCTCGTGAGAAAGCCTCGAGGGAAAGCTACAGATGCCTTGATCCACGCGAAGGGAAGAGTGACACTGCTGCTACAGCTCGGGAGGAAAGCGCACTTGCATGCCCACACTCGAGACGAGGACTGACTCCCCTGGGGAAACTCCAGAAGTACCCCACGATCCATGTCAGCACTGGAGAGGAATCCTAAGTTTCTGGCACCGACTCCACACAAGGTCTTAGGCCCCCGCATCAGGGGAGAGGAATCGCGAGAAGCCCCCGAGCAACTCATATGGGGACCTGCCTTTCATGATGCCACCAGAGCGGGTTCCTGATATCCTCGTCGTAAGTCAAGAGCACCTGCCACAACTCGAGAAAATCCAGGAGGTTCTCCCTTCCAGGCGAGATGAGGTCAATTTCCGCTAAGGCGTCTCGAGGCTAATCACACCTAACCTATGGAACTTACAAAAGGTCCTTCACACCCTTGCTGCAACTCAAAAAGTTCCCCGACATACCAGTCTCCACTCGAGAGGAAGCTCGAGAGTCCCGTCACATCCAGAGGAGCCTCGTTTCCGCCTCATGGCTCGAGAGGAGGGATCCTTTCACTGCGTGGTCGGGAAAGAATTCCCGGCATTCACCTCGCATCTCAAGAGAAGGCGCTCTCCACAGGAAAGGCGAGAGGAACTCCAGGGTCGTGCCACCATTCCCAGAGTCCCCCAGATGTCTCAGTCCATTCCAGGGAAACCTGTTTTCCCTGCACTGCCTCGACTTTCAAGCCGAGGATTGACTTACACAACGGTGACACGTGGGTCAGCCCTGTGGGAAAGCCTCGTGGGAAAGCCTCGAGGGAAAGCAACAGATCCCTTGATCCACTCGAAGGGAAGCGTGACACTGCTGCTACAGCTCGGGAGGAAAGGGCACGTGCATGCCCCCACTCGAGACGAGGGCTGACGCCCCTGGGGAGACTCCAGAAGTCCCCGAAGATCCATGTCGGCACTGCAGAGGTATCCTCAGGTTCCGGCACCGATCCACACAAGGTCTTAGGCCCCCGCATCGACGGGAGAGGAATCCCGAGAGGCCCCCGAGCAACTCGCATGGGAACTGGCCTTTCCTGAGGCCACCAGAGCGGGTCCCTGAGGTCCCCGTCGTAACGCGAGAACACCTGCACCAACTCGAGAAAATGCAGGAGGTTCTCCCCTCCAGGGGAGATGAGGCCCATTTCCTCTGAGGCATCCCCAGGCTAATCAAACCTAACCTCTGGAACTTCCAAAGCGTCCTTCACACCCTTGCTGCAACTAAAGAAGTTCCCCGACATACCGGTCTCCACTCGACAGGGATCACAGGAGTCCGGGCCACATCCAGAGGAGCCCCATTTCCGCCTCCTAGCTCAAGAGGAGGGATCCTTTCCCTGCGTCGTCGGGAAAGAATTCCCGGCGTTCCCCGTCGCATCTCAAGAGGAGGCGCTCTCCACAAGAAAGGCGAGAGGAACTCCAGGGTCGTGCCACCTTTCCCAGAGTCCCCCAGATGTCTCAGGCCATTCCAGGGAAACCTGTTTTCCCTACACTGCCTCCACTTTCAAGCCGAGGATCGACTCACATGACGGTGGCACATGGGACAGCCCTGTGGGAAAGCCTCGTGAGAAAGTCTCGCGGGAAAGCCTCGAGGGAAAGCCACAGATCCCTTGATCCACGAGAAGGGGAGCGTGACACTGCTGCTACAGCTCGGGAGGAAAGTTCACGTGCATGCCCTTACTCGGGACGAGGACTGACTCCCCTGTGGAGACTCCAGAAGTACCACAAGATCCATGTCAGCACTGGAGAGGAATCCTCAGGTTCCGGCACCGACTCCACACAAGGTCTTTGGCCCCGGCATCGACGGGAGAGGAATCCTGTGAGGCCTCCGAGCGACTCGGATGGGGACTGGCCTTTCCTGAGGCCACAGGAGCGGGTCCCTGATGTCCCCGTCGTAAGTCGAGACACCTGCCCCAATCGAGAAAATCCAGGAGGTTCTCCCCTCCAGGCGAGATGAGGCCCGTTTCCGCAGAGGCGTCTCGAGGCTAATCACACCTAACATCTGGAACTTCCAAAGGTCCTTCACACCCTTACTGCAACTCAAGAAGATCCACGACATACCCGTCTCCACTCGAGAGGAAGCACGAGAATCCTGCTCGCATCCAGAGGAGCCCCGTTTCCGCCTCCTTGCTCGAGAGGAGGGATCCTTTCCCTGCGTGGTCGGGGAAGAATTCCCGGCATTCCTGTCGCATCTCAAGAGGAGGCGCTCTCCACAGGAAAGGGAAGAGGAACTCCAGGGTCGTGCCACCATTCCCAGAGTCCCCCAGATGTCTCCGTCCATTCCAGGGAAACCTGTTTTCCTTGCACTGTCTCGACTTTCAAGCCGAGGATCGAGTCACACCACGGTGGCACGTGGTACAGCCCTGTGGAAAAGCCTCCTGGGAAAGCCTCGTGGGAAAGCCTCGAGGGAAAGCCACAGATCCCTTGATCCACGCGAAGGGAAGCGTGACACTGCTGCTACAGCTCGGGAGGAAAGCACACGTGCATACCCCCACTCGAGACGAGGACTGACTCCCCTGGGGAGACTGCAGAAGTACCCCAAGATCCATGTCAGCACTGGAGAGGAATTCTCAGGTTATGGCACTGACTCCTCACAAGGTCTTAGGCCCAGCATCGAAGGGAGAGGTATCCCGAGCGGCCCCGAGCAACTCGCGTGGGGACAGGCCTTTCCTGAGGCCACCAGAGCGGGTCCCTGAGGTCCCCGTCGTAAGTCGAGAGCACCTGCCACAACTCGAGAAAATCCAGGAGGTTCTCCCCTCCAGGCGAGATGAGGCCCATTTCCGCTGAGGCGTCTCGAGGCAAATCACACCTAACCGCTAGAATTTCCAAAGGGTCCTTCACACCCTTGCTGCAACTCAAGAAGTTCCCCGACATACCCGCCTCCACTCCAGAGGAAGCACGAGAGTCCCGCCCACATCCAGAGGAGCCCCGTTTCCGCCTCCTAGCTCGAGAGCAGGGATCCTTTCCCTGCGTGGACGGGAAAGAATTCCCGGTGTTCCCGTCGCATCTGAAGAGGAGGCGCTCTCCACAGGAAAGGCGAGAGGAACTCCATTGTCGTGCCACCATTCCCAGAGTCCCCCAGATGACTCAGTCCATTCCAAGGAAACCTGTATTCCCTGCACTGCCTCGACTTTCAAGCCGAGGATCGACTCACACCACGTTGGCACGTGGGAGAGCCCTGTGGGAAAGCCTCGTGCGAAAGCCTTGCGGAAAAGCCTCGAGGGAAAGCCACTGATTCCTTGACCCACTCGACGGGAAGCATGACACTGCTGCTCCATCAAGGGAGGAAATTGCACGTGCATGCCCCCACTCGAAACGAGGACTGACTCCCCTGGGGAGACTCCAGAAGTACCCCAAGATCCATTTCACACTGGAGAGGAATCCTCAGGTTCCGGCATCGACTCCACAAAAGGTCTTAGGCCCCGGCTTCGACGGGAGAGGAATCCCGAGAGGCCCCCGAGCAACTCGCATGGGGACTGGGCTTCCTGAGGCCACAAGAGCAGGTCCCTGAGGTCCCCACCTTAAGTCGAGAGCACCTGCAGCAACTCGAGAACATCCAGGAGGTTCTCCCACTCCAGGCGAGATGAGGCCCCATTTCCGCTGAGGCGTCTTGAGGCAAATCACACCTAACCTCTGGAACTTCCAAAGGGTCCTTCACACGCTTGCTGCAACTCAAGAAGTTCCCCGACATACCAGTCTCCACTCGAGAGGAAGCACGAGGGTCCCGCCCACATCCAGAGGAGTCTTGTTTCCACCTCGTCGCTTGAGATTAGGGATTCTTTTCCTGCTTCGTCTGGAAAGAATTCCCGGCTTTCCCCTCGCATCTCAAGAGGAGGTGCTCTCAACAGGAAAGGCGAGAGAAACCCCATTGTCGTGCCACAATTCCAAGGGACCCCCAGATGTCTCAGTCCATTCCAGAGAAACTTGTTTTCCCTGCACTGCCTCTACTTTCACGCCGAGGATCCACTCACTCCACCATGGCATGTCCCACGTGGGACAGCCCTGTGGGAAAGCCTCGTCGGAAAGCCTCGAGGGAAAGCCACAGATCCCTTGATCCCCGCGACGGGAAGTGTGACACTGCTGCTACAGTTCGTCAGGAAAGCTCACGTGCATGCCCCCCATACGAGATGAGCACTGACTCCCCAGGAGAGACTCCAGAAATACCCCAAGATCCATATCAGCGCTGGAGAGGAATCCTCAGGTTCCAGCCCCGACTCCACACAAGGTCTTAGGCCCCGACATCGACGGGAGAGGAATCCCGAAAGGCCCCCTTGCAACTCCCATGGGCACTGGCCTTTCCTGAGGCCACCGGAGCGGGTCCCTGAGGTCCCCGTCGTAACTCGAGAGACCCTGCCCAACTCTAGAAAATCCAGGAGGTTCTCCGCTCCAGGCGAGATGAGGCCCATTTCCTCTGAGGCGTCTGGAGGCTCATCACACCTAAACTCTGGAAATTAAAAGGGTCCTTGCTGCAACTCAAGAAGTTCCCCGACATACCCGTCTCCACTCGAGAGGAAGCACGAGGGTCCCGCCCACATCCAGGTGAACCTCGTTTCCGCCTGGTAGCTCGAGATGAGGGATCCTATCCTGCTTAGTCAGGAAAGATTTTTCAGCGTTCCCGTGGCCTCTCAAGAGCAAGGGCTCTCAATAGGAAAGGCGAGAGGAACTCCAGGGTCGTGCCACCATTCCAAGAGTCCCCCAGATATCTCAGTCCATTTCAGAGGAACCTGTTTTCCCCGCAATGCCTCGACTTTCACGCCGAGGATCAACTCACACCATGGTGGCACGTGGGACAGCCCTGTGGGAAAGCCTCGTGGGAAAGCGTCAGATCCCTTGATCCCCACGACGGGAAGCGTGACACTGCTGCTACAGCTCGGGAGGAAAGCGCACGTGCATGCCCCACTCGAGATGAGGACTGACTCCCCTGGGGAGACTCCAGAAGTACCCCAAGATGCATGTCAGCCCTGGAGAGGAATCCTCAGGTTCCGGCCCCGACTCCACAGAAGGTCTTAGGCCCTGGCATCGTCGGGAGAGGAACAGCGACAGGCCCTCTAGCAACACATGGGGACTGGCCTTTCCTGAGGTTCACCAGAGCGGGTCCATGAGGTCCCCGTCGTAAGTCAAGAGCACCTGCCGCAACTCGGTAAAATCCAGGAGGTTCTCCCCTGCAGGCGAGATGAGGCCCGTTTCCACTGAGGTGTCTCGAGGCTAATCACACTTGACCTCTGGAACTTCCAAAGAGTCTTTCACAGCCATGCTGCAACTCAAGAAGTTCCCCGACATACCCGTCTCCACTCAAGAGGAAGCACGAGGGTCCCGGCCACATCCAGAGGAGCTCCGTTTCCGGCTCGTAGCTCGAGAGGACGGATCCTTTCCCTGCTTGGTCGGGAAAGAATTCCCGGCATTCCCATCGCATCTCAAGAGGAGGCGCTCTCCAAAGGAAAGGGGAGAGGAACTGCAGGGTCGTGCCACCATTCCAAGACTCCCCCAGATATCTCAGTCCGTTCCACAGGAACCTGTTTTCCCTGCACTGCCTCGGCTTTCACGCCGAGGATCGACTCACACCACCGTGACACGTGGGACAGCCCTGTGGGAAAGCCTCGTGGGAAAGACTCGAGGGAAAGCCACAGATCCCTTGGTCCACGCAAGGGGAAGCGTGACACTGCTGCTACAGCATGGGAGGAAAGGGCACGCTCATGCCCCCACTCGAGACGAGGCCTGACTCCTTTGTGGAGACTCCAGAAGTACCCCAAAATCCATGTCAGCACTGGAGAGGAATCCTCAGCTTCCGGCCCTGACTCCACACAAGGTCTTAGGCCCCGGCATCGACGGGAGAGGAATCACGAGAGGCCCCCTAGCAACACGCATGATAACTGGCCTTTCCTGCGGCCGCCAGAGCGGGTCCCTGAATCCCCGTCGTAACTCGAGAGCACCTGCTGAAACTCGGGAATATCCAGGAGCCTCTCCATTCCAGGCGACATGAGGCCCATTTCCGCTGAGGCATCTCGAGACTAACCACACCTAACCTCTGGAACTTCCAAAGGGTCCTTCACACCCCTTGCTGCAACTCAAGAAGTTCCCCGACATAACCGTTCCTCTTCACGTTCTGCCATAATGGTGGTGTCATCTGCATATCTAAGTTGATTGATATTTCTACCGGCAATCTTGATTCCAGCTTATGTATCTTCCATCCCAGCATTTTTCATGATGTACTCTGCATAGAAGTTAAATAAACAGGGTGACAATATACATCCTTGACATACTCCTTTTCCTTTTGGAACCAGTCTGTTGTTCCATGTCCTGCTCTAACTGTTGCTTCCTGACCTTCATCCAGATTTCTCAAGAGGCAGGTTAGGTGGTCTGGTATTCCCATCTCTTTCAGAATTGTGGCTAATACAACAGTATAAGGACCTTTCCGATGTCAGGCCAAGGAATTGTGTTTCCAGTTATTGAGCCACACCTGATCACTGAGCACAAAATTCATGAATCTCTTCCTCAAGTTGGAATGATATTCTTTTTTGATACAAACTTAGTTACCTGATTTATTACCTTACCTAATTGTTCCATCTGCTGTGAAATCCCACCCCCTTACTTGTGGCAAATCTGCTAACACCTGCCTCACTGTGGGAGGGGTCTCCCATAGAAAATTCCATAAGGACAACAACTGTGGGAACGTGCGGTTACCCGTAATATGAGTAAGTCTGCCGGAAGCAAGCCCATCCCACGTACAGTCAGTCTCTATGATCCATTTTGAAAGTGTCTCTTCAAGAGTTTGGTTGTTTCTTTCCACCATTCCAGAACACTGGGGCCTATATGCTGTATGTAATTTCCACTGATATTTAGAGCTTCACATACCTGTTAATTACGCGGCTAAAAAGACAGGGCCATTGTCGGATTCTATACGGGTTGGAAACCCATGTCTGGGAATTATTTCTCAAATCAGCGAGCTACTTCATTTTCTTTTTCAGATCAGGTAGGGAAGGCCTCTGCCCAACCGGAGAAGGTACC
Source organism: Capra hircus (assembly GCF_001704415.2). Taxonomy (NCBI): domain Eukaryota; kingdom Metazoa; phylum Chordata; class Mammalia; order Artiodactyla; family Bovidae; genus Capra; species Capra hircus. The sequence goes on from NW_017191319.1 coordinate 10,015, forward strand.
TACTATTCTAGTAAGTCATGATAACAGGTGACTGCCTTTGCTTCCCCGAAGGACACTCGCTTTCCCTGCATCCTGAGAACTCCACGTCTCAGCCAGTTGGAAAAGCGCTTCTTGGAGGTCATTATTCAGGGGCAACTTCCCCTGGAGCCCGGGGCCATAGGGAGCGGCTCCACACTCCCAGGGAAAGGCAGAGCCACAGCCACACATCTGTCCCATCCCCTTTGCTCTGTAGGAGAGCTCTAGTGAGCCTAGGTCTGTCAGGAAAATTCTTGGCTCCTATGGGGACACATTCTATGTGTGAAACTGCATCCAGGACCTAGGGGCCACAGGGCGCCTGTTTCTCTCGGGGCGGAGGGGTGGGGGGCCTGAAGCAGTGCGGCCCAGCAACAGCTTCCACATCCATCCAATTGCTCTTTTCTTACCTCTGATAGAACTAGCTTTGTTCCAGCCTTTGGCAATTTGGAGGCAAGCGGGCCCCACTTCCTCCCCAAGGAGGCATGGGACCTACTTTGAGTGGAAAGGCCCCTCACGGAGCTGAACCCAGGAAGGCACCCAGTCATGTCTGACACATTCCTGCATCCTGCTTCTTCATGAGCAATACCGCTATAAGCTAGGCATGTCTTTCCAAGGCTCAGAAAGGACAGGGGAGATGCATGGTGCTGCCTCTGGAATTTCGGTCCTCTGAGCAGACCTGGAGGTCTCCCCTTGAAGGAGCTAACCAGTTTCTTCCAAATACAGGCTTGCAAACACACACTGGGTGGCTGCCTCTTCTTCCCTGAAGGACCTAGGGGCCACAGGGCGCCTGTTCCTCTCTCGGG
>NW_017191320.1:0-10832 GCF_001704415.2 Capra hircus
CTAAAGGCAGCAGGCCACAGAGCTCCCCGACTCCCATTCCCACAGGAAGATATGAGGATAAAAGGGCCTCATCCCAGCACAGCACCTGCTCCCACCACCAACCCAACCCCGGCCCGCCCCCGCAGCACTCCCCCTGAAACAACACTGTCTTCCCAGAAAAGAGAACGGAGAAGCCATGCGTGTGCCAAAGGAGCAAGATGAACGAACGATGCCAGGCCTCCGAATTTGGGCACACCTGACGCCTCGGAACCCGGGCCTGGCGATGGGTCCCCGCCGTTTCTCGGTGGGAGGGGGGTCAACACGTTGGCCGAGAGCCCTTGCCCAGGCCACCTGCAAATCCCCTGAGATGTGATCCGACCACAGGGACCGAGGGCAAACGTACTGCTTGAGGTGCTGGAGGAGCCGGACGAAGCCATGGTGGGAGAGGCACACGGGCATGCTGCAGACTGCTGGCCGAGTGGGTGGGGACCCAGCAGCTCAGGACTCTGGAAAGCGGGAGGCGGCTCCGCCCCCATTGACGTCAATAAGGTTTGGGTGGGTAGATGGAGGGGGCCGCCCTGGCCTCTTTCCAAGCAGAGACCCTGGACGGAGTCCCGTGGAGTGAGTGGGCTTTTCCCCGGGCACGGCTGTGCCCCGGACCGCCAAGATCCCCGTTGGGTGGGTGGGCGGGCAGTTCGGGGGCTTTGGTTTGTGGCCCTCCCTCTCAGCGGGGGGTGGGATCAATCCCGGGTGGATCAATCAGGGGCCTCAGCAGTGCCAAGGGAGCTCACCGCCCAGGAAACGCCCCTAGGTCCCTTTGAATTGGCCACCAACGCCCCCTTTCCCAGCCTGCCTTGCTCTGGATTTCCCGCCTTTTCACATTCCACAGGTCCCTGGGCCTCGACTGTCCCCCTCTGGCTCCTCTGAGGCATTCTGGGACACCAGACGCTCTCTCCAGCGCCTCCACCTAGATCCCTCGCTGTCCTCGCCTCTGTTTCCCCCTGCCCCTCCCCAACTCCTCCGTGGGCTCTTGGCGTCCATTCCCTACAGCAGTCCCAGAGTGCCACCCCCGAGGGCTTTGAGTTGCCTGGAGCCCAAGGCTCCGGACAGAGACCTGAGGGGCCAGCGTCTGGACTGGCAGCTAATGCCATTTGGGGCTTTTCTCACGTGGAGCCTGAGGCCCGAATATCCACGGGCAACCCCCCAGCGCGAGTGCCCTGGAGATACCCGACCAAGGGGACAGTGTACCCCCTACTGTGGGGAAGGAGGTTCCTGTTTTCCCTGCACTGGTTCGACTTTCACGCCGAGGATCGATCACACCATGGTGGCAAGTGGAATAGCCCTGAGAAAGCCTCATGGGAAGACTCGAGGGAAAGCCACAGATCCCTTGATCCACGGGACGGGAAGCGAGACACTGCTGCTACCGCTCAGGAGGAAAGCGCACGTGCATGACCCCACTCGAGCCGAGGACTGACGCCACTTGGGAGACTCCAGAAGTACGCCAAGATCCATGTCAGCACTGGAGAGCAATCCTCAGGTTCCGGTCCCGACTCCACACAAGGACTTAGGCCCCGGCATCGACAGGAGAGGAATCCTGAGAGGGCCCCTAGCACCTCGCATGGGGACTGGCCTTTCCTGAGGTCACCAGAGCGGGTCCCTGAGGTCTCTGTCGAAACTCGAGAGCACCTGCCGCAACTGGAGAAAATCCAGGAGGTTCTCCCCTCCAGGCGAGATGAGGCCCATTTCCGCTGAGGCGTCTGGAGGCTAATCACACCTAACCTCTGGAACTTCCAAAGGGTCCTTCACTCCTTTGCTGCAACTTAAGAAGTTCCCGACATACCCGTCTCCACTCGAGAGAGAAGCACGGGAGTCCCGCCCACATCCAGAGGAGCCCCATTTCCGCCTCCTAGCTCGAGAGGAGGGATCCTTTCCCTGCGTGGTCGGGAAAGAATTCCCGGCCTTCCCGTCGCAATTCAAGAGGAGGCGCTCTCCACAGAAAAAGCGAGAGGAACTCCAGGGTCGTGCACCATTCCCAGAATCCCCAGATGTCTCATTCCATTCCAGGGAAACCTGTTTTCCCTGCACTGCCTCGACTTTCAAGCCGAGGATCGACTCACACCACGGTGGCACGTGGGACAGCCCTGTGGGAAAGCCTCGTGGGAAAGCCTCGTGGGAAAGCCTTGAGGGAAATCCACAGATCCCTTGATCCACTCGACAGGAAGAATCAAACTGCTGCTACAGCTCGGGAGGAAAGCGCACGTGCATGCCCCCACTCGAGACGAGTACTGACTCCCCTGGGGAGACACCAGAAGTACCCCCAAGATCCATGTCAGCACTTGAGAGGAATCCTCAGGTTCCGGCAGCGACTCCTCACAAGGTCTTAGGCCCCGACATTGACAGGAGAGGAATCCCGAGAGGCCCCGAGCAACTCGCATGGGCAGAGACCTTTCCTGAGGCCACCAGAGCGGGTCCCTGAGGTCCCCGTCGTAAGTCGAGAGCACCTGCCGCAACTCGAGAAAATCCAGGAGGTTCTCCCCTCCAGGCGAGATGAGGCCCATTTCCGCTGAGGCGTCTCGAGGCTAATCACACCTAACTCTGGAACTTTCAAAGGGTCCTTCACACCCTTGCTGCAACTCAAGAAGTTCCCCCACATACCGTCTCCACTCCAGAGGAAGCACGAGAGTCCCGCCCACATCCAGAGGAGCACCGTTTCCGCCTCCTAGCTTGAGAGGAGGGATCCTTTCCCTGCGTGATCGGGAAAAATTTCCCGGCGTTCCCGTCGCATCCCAAGAGGAGGCGCTCTCCACAGGAAAGGCGAGAGGAATTCCAGGGTCGTGACACCATTGCCAGAGTCCCACAGATGTCTCCGTGCATTCAAGGGAAACCTGTTTTCCCTACACTGCCTCGGCTTTCAAGCCGAGGATCGACTCACACCACGGTAGCACGTGGGACAGCCCTGTGGGAAAGCCTCGTGGGAAAGCCTCTGGGAAAGCCTCGTGGGAAAGCCTCGAGGGAAAGCCACAGATCCCTTGATCCACGCGAAGGGAAGCGTGACACTGCTCCTACAGCTCGGCAGGAAAGCCCAAGTGCATGCCCCCAATCTGACGAGGACTGACTCCCCTGGGGAGACTCTAGAAGTACCCCTAGATCCATGTCAGCACTGGAGAGGAATCCTCAGATTCCGGCAACGACTCCACACAAGGACTTAGGCCCGGCATCAACGGGAGAGGAATCCTAAGAGGCCCCCGAGCAACTCGCATGGGGACTGGCCTTCCCTGAGGCCACCAGAGCGGGTCCCTGTGGTCCCCGTCCTACGTGGAAAGCACCTGCCGCAACTCGAGAAAATCCAGGAGGTTCTCCCCTCCAGTCGAGATGAGGCCCATTTCCGCTGAGGCGTCTCGAGGCTAATCACACCTAACCTCTGGAACTTCAAAAGGGTACTTCACACCCTTACTGCAACTCAAGAAGTTCCCCGACATACCCGTCTTCACTCGAGAGGAAATACGAGAGTCCCGCCCACATCCAGAGGAGTTTCCGCCTCCTAGCTTGAGAGGAGGATCCTTTCCCTGCGTGATCGGGAAAATTTCCCGGCGTTCCCGTCGCATCCCAAGAGGAGGCGCTCTCCACAGGAAAGGCGAGAGGAATTCCAGGGTCGTGACACCATTGCCAGAGTCCCACAGATGTCTCCGTGCATTCAAGGGAAACCTGTTTTCCCTACACTGCCTCGGCTTTCAAGCCGAGGATCGACTCACACCACGGTAGCACGTGGGACAGCCTGTGGGAAGCCGTGTGGGAAAGCCTCGTGGGAAAGCCTCGAGGGAAAGCCACAGATCCCTTGATCCACGCGAAGGCGAAGCGTGACACTGCTCCTACAGCTCGGCAGGAAAGCCCAAGTGCATGCCCCCAATCTGACGAGGACTGACTCCCCTGGGGAGACTCTAGAAGTACCCCTAGATCCATGTCAGCACTGGAGAGGAATCCTCAGATTCCGGCAACGACTCCACACAAGGACTTAGGCCCGGCATCAACGGGAGAGGAATCCTAAGAGGCCCCCGAGCAACTCGCATGGGGACTGGCCTTCCCTGAGGCCACCAGAGCGGGTCCCTGTGGTCCCCGTCCTACGTGGAAAGCACCTGCCGCAACTCGAGAAAATCCAGGAGGTTCTCCCCTCAGTCGAGATGAGGCCCATTTCCGCTGAGGCGTCTCGAGGCTAATCACACCTAACCTCTGGAACTTCCAAAGGGTCTTCACACCCTTACTGCAACTCAAGAAGTTCCCCGACATACCCGTCTTCACTCGAGAGAATTACGAGAGTCCCGCCCACATCCAGAGGAGCCCCCGTTTCCGCCTCATAGCTCGAGAGGATTGATTTCTACCTGTGTCGGGAAAGGATTCCTGGCATTCCCGCGCATCTGAACAGGAGGCGTTCTCCACAGGAAAGGCGAGAGGAAATCCAGGGTCGTGCCACCATTCCCAGAGTCCCCCAGATGTCTCAGTCCATTCGCATGGGAAACCTGTTTTCCCTGCACTGCTCTCCGACTTTCAAGCCGAGGATCGACTCACACCACGGTGGCACGTGGGACAGCCCTTGGTGGGAAAGCCTCGTGGGAAAGCCTCGAGGCAAAGCCACAGATCCCTTGATCCACGCGAAGGAAAGCGTGACACTGCTGCTACAGCTCGGGCAGGAATGCACACGTGCATGCCCCACGCCGAGACGAGGACTGACTCCCCTGGGGCAGACTCCAGAAGTACCGCCAAGATGCATGTCAGCACTGGAGAGGAATCCTCAGGTTCCGGCACCACTCCACACAAGGACTTAGGCCCCGGCGTCGAAGGGAGAGGAATCCCAAGAGGCCCCCGAGCAACTCGCATGGGGACTGGCCTTTCCTGAGGCCACCAGAGCGGGTCCCTGAGGTCCCCGTCGTAAGTCAAGGAGCACCTGCCGCAACTCGAGAAAATCCAGGAGGTTCTCCCCTCCAGGCGAGATGAGACCCATTTCCACTCAGGTGTCTCGAGGCTAATCACACCTAACCCTCTGGAACTTCCAAAGGGTCCTTCACACCCTTGCTAGCAACTCAAGAAGTTCCCCGAACATATCCTGACTCCACTCGAGAAGAAGCACGAGAGTCCCGCCCACATCCAGAGGAGCCCCGTTTCCGCCTCGTACCTCGCGGTCAGGTATCTTTTCCTGTATGTTCCGGAAAGAATTCCAGGTGTTCCCGTCGCATCTCATGAGGAGGCGCTCTCAAAGGAAAGGCGAGAGAAACTCCAGTGTTTGCCATCATTCCAAGAGTCCCCAGATTCTCAGTGTGCCGGGGTCTGCCCGCTGGATCCAGGGGAATTCGACGGATGGACGCGTTGACGTGGAAAGTCTTGTGTATTTATTAATGTAAGATGAGATAAGAATATAGGGTAGTAAAAGATTAACTGGAGGAAAAAGGCTGAATGCTAGGTTTACGCGGAAGGCAATAAATTCCCGACAGGAATTTTCTGGCGGATCTCTGGGAATGGTGGCACGACCCTGCGAGTTCCTCTCGCCTTTCCTGTGGAGAGCGCCTCCTCTTGAGATGCGACCGGGAACGCCGGGAATTCTTTCCGACCACGCAGGGAAACGGATCCCTCCTCTCGATGCTATGCAGGCAGGAAACCAGGGGCTCCTCTGGATGTGGGGCGGACTCTCGTGCTTTCCTCTCGAGTGGAGACGGGTATGTCGGGGAACTTCTTGAGTTGCAGCAAGGGTGTGAAGGACCCTTTCGAAGTTCCAGAGGTTAGGTGTGATTAGCCTCGAGACGCCTCAGCGAAATGGGCCTCATCTCGACTGGAGGGGAGAACCTCCTGGATTTTCTCGAGTTGCGGCAGGTGCTCTCGACTTACGACGGGGACCATCAGGGACCCGCTCATGGTGGCCTCAGGAAACGCCAGTCCACATGCCGAGTTGCTCGGGGCCTCTTGGGATTCCTCTCCCATCGATGCCTGGGGCCTAAGACCTTGTGATGGAATCGGTGCCGGAACCTGAGGATTCCTCTCCAGTGTGACATGGCATCTTGGGGTACTTCTGGAGTCTGCCCAGGGGACTCAGTCCTCGTCTCGGAGTGGGGGCGTGCACGTGCGCTTTCCTGCCGAGCTGTAGCAGCAGTGTCACGCTTTCCTTCAGCGTGATCAAGGGATCTGTGGCTTTCCCTCGAGGCTTTCCCACGAGGCTTTTCCCACGAGGCTTTCCCACAGGGCTGTCCCACGTGCCACCGTGTTGTGAGTCGTTCCTCGGCTTGAAAGTCGAAACAGTGCAGGGAAAACAGGTTTCCCTGGAATGGACTGAGACATCTGGGGGACTCTGGGAATGTTGGCTCGACATTGGAGTTCCTCTCGCCTTTCCTGTGGAGAGCGCCTCATCTTGAGATGCGACGGGAACGCCGGGAATTCTTTCCGACCACCGCAGGGAAAGGATCCCTCCTCTCGAAGCTAGGAGGCGGAAACCAGGGTCCTCTGGATGTGGGCGGGACTCTCGTGCTTCCTCTCGAGTGGAGACGGGTATGTCGGGGAACTTCTTGAGTTGCAGCAAGGGTGTGAAGGACCCTTTCGAAGTTCCAGAGGTTAGGTGTGATTAGCCTCGAGACGCCTCAGCGGAAATGGGCCTCATCTCGACTGGAGGGAGAACCTCCTGGATTTTCTCGAGTTGCGGCAGGTGCTCTCGACTTACGACGGGGACCTCAGGGACCCGCTCTGGTGGCCTCAGGAAAGGCCAGTCCCATGCGAGTTGCTCGGGGGCCTCTCGGGATTCCTCTCCCCTCGATGCCGGGGCCTAAGATCTTGTGTGGAGTCGGTGCCGGAACCTGAGGATTCCTCCCCAGTGCTGACATGGATCTTGGGGTACTTCTGGAGTCTCCCCAGGGGAGTCAGTCCTCGTCTCGAGTGGGGGCATGCACGTTCGCTTTCCTCCCGAGCTGTAGCAGCAGTGTCACCTTCCTCGCGTATATCAAGGGATCTGTGGCTTTCCCACGAGGCTTTCCCACAGGGCTGTCCCACGTGCCACCGTGGTGTGAGTCGATCCTCGGCTTGAAAGTCGAGGCAGTGAGGGAAAGCAGGTTTCCCTGGAATGGACTGAGACATCTGGGGGACTCTGGGGAATGGTGGCACGACCCTGGAGTTCCTCTCGCCTTTCCTGTGGAGAGCGCGCTCCTCTTGAGATGCGAACGGAACGCCGGGAATTCTTTCCGCGACCACAGCAGGGAAAGGAATCCCTCCTCTCGAGCCAGGAGGCAGAAACGGGGACTCCTCTGGATGTGGGCGGGACTCTCCGTGCTTCCTCTCGAGTGGAGACGGGTATGTCGAGGGAACGTGCTTGAGTTGCAGCAAGGGTGTGAAGGACTCCTTTGGAAGTTCCAGAAGGTTAGCTGTGATTAGGCCTTGAGACGCCTCAGCGAGAAATGGGCCTCATCTCGCCTGGAGGGGAGAACCTCCTGGATTTTCTCGAGTTGCGGCAGGTGCTCTCGACTTACGACGGGACCTCAGGGACCCGCTCTGGTGGCCTCAGGAAAGGCCAGTCCCCATGCCAGTTGCTCGGGGGCCTCTCGGGATTCCTCTCCCGTCGATGCCGGGGCCTAAGACCTTGTGTGGATGTCGGTGCCGGAACCTGAGGATTCCTCTCCAGTGCTGACATGGATCTTGGGGTACTTCTGGAGTCTCCCAGGGGAGTCAGTCCTCGTCTCGAGTGGGGGCATGCACGTGCGCTTTCCTCCCGCTGTAGCAGCAGTGTCGCGCTCCCTTCGCGTGGATCAAGGGATCTGTGGCTTTCCCTCGAGGCTTTCCCACGAGGCTTTCCACGAGGCTTTCCACAGGGCTGTCCCACGTGCCACCGTGGTGTGAGTGGATCCTCGGCTTCAAAGTCGAGGCAGTGCAGGGAAAACAGGTTTCCCTGGAATGGACTGAGACATCTGGGGGACGCTGGGAATGGTGGCACGACCCTGGAGTTCCTCTCGCCTTCCTGTGGAGAGCGCCTCCTCTTGACATGCGACGGGAACGCGGGGAATTCTTTCCCACCACGCAGAGAAAGGATCCCTCCTCTCGAGCTAGGAGTCGGAAACGGGTCTCCTCTGGATGTGGGCGGGACTCTCGTGCTTCCTCTCAGTGGAGACGGGTATGTCGGGGAACTTCTTGAGTTGCAGCAAGGGTGTGAAGGACCCTTTGGAAGTTCCAGATGTTAGATGTGATTAGCCTCCAGACGCCTCAGCGGAAATGGGCCTCATCTCGCCTGGAGGTGAGAACCTCCTGCATTTTCTCAGTTGCGCAGGTGCTCTCGACTTACGACGGGACCTCAGGGACCCGCTCTGGAGGCCTCAGGAAAGGCCAGTCCCCATGCGAGTTGCTCGGGGCCTCTCGGGATTCCTCTCCCGGTGATGCCGGGGCCTAAGATCTTGTGTGGAGTGGGTGCCGGAACCTGAGGATTCCTCTCCAGTGCTGACATGGAACTTGGGGTACTTCTGGAGTCTCCCCAGTGGAGTCAGTCCTCATCTCGACTGAGGGCATGCACATGCGATTTCCTCCCGAGCTGTAGCAGCAGTGTCACGCTTTCCTTCGCGTGATCAAGGGATCTGTGGCTTTCCCTCGAGGCTTTCCCACGAGGCTTTCCCACGAGGCTTTCCACAGGGCTGTCCCACGTGCCACCGTGTTGTGAGTCGTTCCTCGGCTTGAAAGTCGAAACAGTGCAGGGAAAACAGGTTTCCCTGGAATGGACTGAGACATCTGGGGACTCTGGGAATGGTGGCACGACCTTGGAGTTCCTCTCGCCTTTCCTGTGGAGAGCGCCTCCTCTTGAGATGCGACGGGAACGCCGGGAATTCTTTCCGACCACGCAGGAAAGGATCCCTCCTCTCGAGCTAGGAGGCGGAAACGGGCTCCTCTGGATGTGGGCGGGACTCTCGTGCTTCCTCTCGAGTGGAGACGGGTATGTCGGGGAACTTCTTGAGTTGCAGCAAGGGTGTGAAGGACCCTTTGGAAGTTCCAGAGGTTAGGTGTGATTAGCCTCGAGACGCCTCAGCGGAAATGGGCCTCATCTCGCCTGGAGGGGAGAACCTCCTGGATTTTCTCGAGTTGCGGCAGGTGCTCTCGACTTACGACGGGGACCTCAGGGACCCGCTCTGGTGGCCTCAGGAAAGGCCAGTCCCCATGCGAGTTGCTCGGGGCCTCTCGGGATTCCTCTCCCTCGATGCCGGGGCCTAAGATCTTGTGTGGAGTCGGTGCCGGAACCTGAGGATTCCTCCCCAGTGCTGACATGGATCTTGGGGTACTTCTGGATTCTCCCCAGGGGAGTCAGTCCTCGTCTCGAGTGGGGGCATGCACGTTCGCTTTCCTCCCGAGCTGTAGCAGCAGTGTCACGCTTCCCTTCGCGTATATCAAGGGATCTGTGGCTTTCCCACGAGGCTTTCCCACAGGGCTGTCCCACGTGCCACCGTGGTGTGAGTCGATCCTCGCTTGAAAGTCGAGGCAGTGCAGGGAAAACAGGTTTCCCTGGAATGGACTGAGACATCTGGGGGACTCTGGGAATGGTGGCACGACCCTGGAGTTCCTCTCGCCTTTCCTGTGGAGAGCGCCTCTTGAGATGCGACGGGAACGCCGGGAATTCTTTCCGACCACACAGGGAAAGGATCCCTCCTCTCGAGCTAGGAGGCGGAAACGGGGCTCCTCTGGATGTGGGCGGGACTCTCGTGCTTCCTCTCGAGTGGAGACGGGTATGTCGGGAACTTCTTGAGTTGCAGCAAGGGTGTGAAGGACCTTTGGAAGTTCCAGAGGTTAGATGTGATTAGCCTCGAGACGCCTCAGCGGAAATGGGCCTCATCTCGCCTGGAGGGGAGAACCTCCTGGATTTTCTCGAGTTGCGGCAGGTGCTCTCGACTTACGACGGGGACCTCAGGGACCCGCTCTGGTGGCCTCAGGAAAGGCCAGTCCCATGCGAGTTGCTCGGGGCCTCTCGGGATTCCTCTCCCGTCGATGCCGGGGCCTAAGACTTGTGTGGAGTCGGTGCCGGAACCTGAGGATTCCTCTCCAGTGCTGACATGGATCTTGGGGTACTTCTGGAGTCTCCCCAGGGGAGTCAGTCCTCGTCTCGAGTGGGGCATGCACGTGCGCTTTCCTCCCGAGCTGTAGCAGCAGTGTCGCGCTTCCCTTCGCGTGGATCAAGGGATCTGTGGCTTTCCCTCGAGGCTGAGGCTTTCCCACGAGGCTTTCCCACAGGGCTGTCCCACGTGCCACCGTGGTGTGAGTCGATCCTCGGCTTGAAAGTCGAGGCAGTGCAGGGAAAACAGGTTTCCCTGGAATGGACTGAGACATCTGGGGGACTCTGGGAATGGTGGCACGACCCTGGAGTTCCTCTCGCCTTTCCTGTGGAGAGCGCCTCCTCTTGAGATGCGACGGGAACGCGGGGGAATTCTTTCCCACCACAGGGAAAGGATCCCCTCTCGAGCTAGGAGGCGGAAACGGGCTCCTCTGGATGTGGGCGGGACTCTCGTGCTTCCTCTCGAGTGGAGACGGGTATGTCGGGGAACTTCTTGAGTTGCAGCAAGGGTGTGAAGGACCCTTTGGAAGTTCCAGAGTTAGATGTGATTAGCCTCCAGACGCCTCAGCGAAATGGGCCTCATCTCGCCTGGAGGGAGAACCTCCTGGATTTTCTCGAGTTGCGGCAGGTGCTCTCGACTTACGACGGGACCTCAGGGACCCGCTCTGGTGGCCTCAGGAAAGGCCAGTCCCCCATGCGAGTTGCTCGGGGCCTCTCGGGATTCCTCTCCCGTCGATGCCGGGGCCTAAGATCTTTGTGTGGAGTCGGTGCCGGAACCTGAGGATTCCTCTCCAGTGCTGACATG
>NW_017191321.1:0-10831 GCF_001704415.2 Capra hircus
CCAACTCAGGGAAGCAGCCCCTGAGGCAAGACCATGCTGGAGGAGCCGCTGCGCAAACCAGGGCCTGATAGGCGAGTGCACTTAGGTTTTGTGGAAGGGCGAGGCTCTTGGGGAAGAGGAGGGCAGGCAAGTGCACGTAAAGCCTGAAATCCTCTGCTTAGACGAGAGCTAGAGTGCGACTACCAAGTACGGCAGATCTCTAGCTCTGTTCAGAGGCCGATCTTGGAGAAGTTCTGGAACCAGGAATGCTCTGCATAGGCGTCTTGCGCAGCACTTGTCTCTTTAAGGCTCCGGGCTCCCAGGAGGAGAGGCTGTGTGAGGCTCGAAACGCCACTGGGGCCTGTCCTGGTCGAGCTGCTACCCCTGGCCTTGCCTTTGCGCTTAGGTCGCAAGCGTCATTGACGGCAGGGGCATTAGGGGACTGGTGGGTTGCACCAAGCTGCCAAGGGCTCAGCCAGTGAAGCATCTGTAGAGGGAGAGCGAAGGAGCGGAAGTCCCCCCCCGCAGCGCGCCTCCCTTCACGCGGTTAGCTCTCGCGCGCGCAAAACAGATCCGGCGCGAGAGCCGCACGGGTTCCAAGGGCCCCCTCCGCGCTGGGTTAATTGCACTCCCCGCCACCCCCCACCGTCCAACGACCGGCTCGACTCCGTCGGCCGTGACCTAACGACGTCCCGTGATGCAGAGACGCTCAGGCTTCCGCCTAGCCAACTCCCCGCTCCCCCCCTCCCCCCCTCCCCCCAAACACCACCGCCACCAGAGAAGGACACCTCCTGCCAGGCGTGGTTGCGGAGCATATATCTAGCGATGTCTGGGTTCGCACACCGCCACCAGCCTGAAACTCAGGGGGAAGCAGCCCTGAGGAAGACTGGGCTGGTAGGAGCCCTGCGCGCCCGCCCCTGAAATAAAGCGAGAGCACAGCCCAGCACAGTCAAGCTACCGCGAGCCTCAGCCCGTCTCGGCACCCCAACACACAAGAGAATGAGGAGGCAGCCGAGGCCGGAACCCCAACAAAAAAACAAAGCAGTCAATGGAGGAAAGCGCTGCTTGCACGGGAGCTAAGTGGGCGCTGCCTAGTAGGCAGAGCTCTAGCTCTGGCTCAGGAGCGCGCCGTCTGGCAGGTTCGCTGGCGCAGGAGGCTGCTACATAAGCGCCGGGGCTGCCCTTGCCAGAGTTGCCTTGTTGCTTGCTTTTAGGCTGCCTCTCCAGGAAGGAGCAGGCAGCAGGAGCCTGGGAGTCGCCACTGGCGCCTTTCTTGCCTCAGCTCCAATCCTGCCTTGCCTTTGCACTTAGGTCCCAGTCCTCCTTAAGGAGAGCTTAGGGGCTGGTGGGTTGCACCTGCCAAGGGCTGCCAGCAGTGAGAATTCTGTCAGAGGGAAGGGAAGGGCAACTGCAGGGCTCCTCCAGCGGTTGCTTGGCCGCCCAGATTCAGCGCCACACGGAGAGCACCAGGCTCCCAGGTCCCCTGGCTGGGGTTTTCAGCCCCGCACACACGGAGGCTGATTCCTTGGGTGCCCAGAAAGTGTATGACAGACGTAGGTTCCCTAGCACTCTCCTCCCCAGCAGAGACATGTGCAGGTGTTTGGGGCCTGATCCTGCGTGTCTGGGTTCCTGCCCACAGCCCCAACTCAGGGGAAGCAGCCCCTGAGGCAAGACCTGCTGGAGGAGCCCTGCGCCCCCGCCTGATAGGCGAGTGCACAGCCAGCAGGGAAGCGAGCCTCCTCGGGGGAAGAGGAGGCAGCAAGTCCCCGTCAAGCTGAAATCCCTGCTTACACGAAGCTAAGTGCGACTCCAGTACGGCAGATCTCTAGCTCTGTTCAGAGGCCCGATCTGCAGAGTTCCTGGCACCAAGATGCTCTGCCATAGGCGAGCCTTGCGCAGACTTGCCTTGCTTTAAGGCTCCCTCCCCAGGAAGGAGCAGGCTGTGTGAGGCTCGGAAACGCCACTGGCGCCTTCCTGGCTTCAGCTCTACCCCTGCCTTGCCTTTGCACTTAGGTCCCAAGCGTCCTTGAGGAGGGCTTAGGGGCTGGTGGGTTGCACACTGCCAAGGGCTCCAGCAGTGAAAGCTCTGTCAGAGGGAAGCGAAGGGCAACAGCAGGGCTCCTTCAGCGGTTCCTTGGCCGCCCAGACAAAGCTCCGCACGGAGAGCACCAGGTTCCAAGGGCCCCTGGCTGGGTTTTGCATCCCCACACTCCCAGAGGCTGACTCCGTGGGTGCCTAGAAAGTGTGTGAGAGACGTAGGTTCCCTAGCACTCTCCTCCCCAGCAGAGACATGTGCAGGTGGTTGGGGCCTTATCCTGCGTGTCTGGGTTCCCGCCCACAGCCTCAACTCAGGGGAAGCAGCCCCTGAGGCAAGACCTGCTGGAGGAGCCCTGCGCGCCCGCCTGATAGGCGAGAGCACAGCCAGCAGTGTAGCGAGCCTCCTCGGGAGAAGAGGAGGCAGCCGAGCCCAGTCAAGAGGAAAGCCCTGCTTGCACGGAGCTAAGTGGGCCTCCAGTACGGCAGAGCTCTAGCTCTGCTCAGAGCCCCGATCTGGCAGAGTTTCTGGCGCGAGGCTGCTCGGCCGGGGGCTCGCCTTGCCCAGACTTGCCTTGCTTTTAGGCTCCCTCCCAGGAAGGAGCTGTCTGAGCGAGCCTGGGAGACGCCACTGGTGCCTTCCTTGCCTCAGCTCCAATCCTGCCTTGCCTTTGCACATAGGTGCCAGGCGTCGTTGGGGAGGGCTTAGGGGGTGGTGGGTTGCACACTGCCAAGGGCTTCAGCAGTGAGAGCTCTGTCAGAGGGAAGGGAAGGGCAACTGCAGGGCTCCTCCAGCGGTTTCTAGGCCGCCTAGAATTCAGCGCCGCACCGGAGAGCACCAGGCTCCCAGGGCCCCTGGCTGGGGTTTTCAGCCCCGCACACACGGAGGCTGATTCCTTGGGTGCCCAGAAAGTGTATGACAGACGTAGGTTCCCTAGCACTCTCCTCCCCAGCAGAGACATGTGCAGGTGTTTGGGGCCTGATCCTGCGTGTCTGGGTTCCTGCCCACAGCCCCAACTCAGGGGAAGCAGCCCCTGAGGCAAGACCTGCTGGAGGAGCCCTGCGCCCCCGCCTGATAGGCGAGTGCACAGCCAGCAGGGAAGCGAGCCTCCTCGGGGGAAGAGGAGGCAGCAAGTCCCCGTCAAGCTGAAATCCCTGCTTACACGAAGCTAAGTGCGACTCCAGTACGGCAGATCTCTAGCTCTGTTCAGAGGCCCGATCTGGCAGAGTTCCTGGCACCAAGATGCTCTGCCATAGGCGAGCCTTGCGCAGACTTGCCTTGCTTTAAGGCTCCCTCCCCAGGAAGGAGCAGGCTGTGTGAGGCTCGGAAACGCCACTGGCGCCTTCCTGGCTTCAGCTCTACCCCTGCCTTGCCTTTGCACTTAGGTCC
Source organism: Capra hircus (assembly GCF_001704415.2). Taxonomy (NCBI): domain Eukaryota; kingdom Metazoa; phylum Chordata; class Mammalia; order Artiodactyla; family Bovidae; genus Capra; species Capra hircus. The sequence continues at coordinate 3,404 of NW_017191321.1, forward strand.
CAAGCGTCCTTGAGGAGGGCTTAGGGGCTGGTGGGTTGCACACTGCCAAGGGCTCCAGCAGTGAAAGCTCTGTCAGAGGGAAGCGAAGGGCAACAGCAGGGCTCCTTCAGCGGTTCCTTGGCCGCCCAGACAAAGCTCCGCACGGAGAGCACCAGGTTCCAAGGGCCCCTGGCTGGGTTTTGCATCCCCACACTCCCAGAGGCTGACTCCGTGGGTGCCTAGAAAGTGTGTGAGAGACGTAGGTTCCCTAGCACTCTCCTCCCCAGCAGAGACATGTGCAGGTGGTTGGGGCCTTATCCTGCGTGTCTGGGTTCCCGCCCACAGCCTCAACTCAGGGGAAGCAGCCCCTGAGGCAAGACCTGCTGGAGGAGCCCTGCGCGCCCGCCTGATAGGCGAGAGCACAGCCAGCAGTGTAGCGAGCCTCCTCGGGAGAAGAGGAGGCAGCCGAGCCCAGTCAAGAGGAAAGCCCTGCTTGCACGGAGCTAAGTGGGCCTCCAGTACGGCAGAGCTCTAGCTCTGCTCAGAGCCCCGATCTGGCAGAGTTTCTGGCGCGAGGCTGCTCGGCCGGGGGCTCGCCTTGCCCAGACTTGCCTTGCTTTTAGGCTCCCTCCCCAGGAAGGAGCTGTCTGAGCGAGCCTGGGAGACGCCACTGGTGCCTTCCTTGCCTCAGCTCCAATCCTGCCTTGCCTTTGCACATAGGTGCCAGGCGTCGTTGGGGAGGGCTTAGGGGGTGGTGGGTTGCACACTGCCAAGGGCTTCAGCAGTGAGAGCTCTGTCAGAGGGAAGGGAAGGGCAACTGCAGGGCTCCTCCAGCGGTTTCTAGGCCGCCTAGAATCAGCGCCGCACCGAGAGCACCAGGCTCCCAGGGCCCCTGGCTGGGGTTTTCAGCCCCGCACACACGGAGGCTGATTCCTTGGGTGCCCAGAAAGTGTATGACAGACGTAGGTTCCCTAGCACTCTCCTCCCCAGCAGAGACATGTGCAGGTGTTTGGGGCCTGATCCTGCGTGTCTGGGTTCCTGCCCACAGCCCCAACTCAGGGGAAGCAGCCCCTGAGGCAAGACCTGCTGGAGGAGCCCTGCGCCCCCGCCTGATAGGCGAGTGCACAGCCAGCAGGGAAGCGAGCCTCCTCGGGGGAAGAGGAGGCAGCCCAGCCCCGTCAAGTTGAAAGCCCTGCTTGCACGGAGCTAAGTGCGCCTCCAGTACGGCAGAGCTCTAGCTCTGCTCAGAGCCCCGATCTGGCAGAGTTCCTGGCGCGAGGCTGCTCTGCCGGGGGCTAGCCTTGCCCAGACTTGCCTTGCTTTTAGGCTGCCTCTCCAGGAAGGAGCAGGCAGCAGGAGCCTGGGAGTCGCCACTGGCGCCTTTCTTGCCTCAGCTCCAATCCTGCCTTGCCTTTGCACTTAGGTCCCAGTCCTCCTTAAGGAGAGCTTAGGGGCTGGTGGGTTGCACACTGCCAAGGGCTCCAGCAGTGAGAATTCTGTCAGAGGGAAGGGAAGGGCAACTGCAGGGCTCCTCCAGCGGTTGCTTGGCCGCCCAGATTCAGCGCCACACGGAGAGCACCAGGCTCCCAGGTCCCCTGGCTGGGGTTTTCAGCCCCGCACACACGGAGGCTGATTCCTTGGGTGCCCAGAAAGTGTATGACAGACGTAGGTTCCCTAGCACTCTCCTCCCCAGCAGAGACATGTGCAGGTGTTTGGGGCCTGATCCTGCGTGTCTGGGTTCCTGCCCACAGCCCCAACTCAGGGGAAGCAGCCCCTGAGGCAAGACCTGCTGGAGGAGCCCTGCGCCCCCGCCTGATAGGCGAGTGCACAGCCAGCAGGGAAGCGAGCCTCCTCGGGGGAAGAGGAGGCAGCAAGTCCCCGTCAAGCTGAAATCCCTGCTTACACGAAGCTAAGTGCGACTCCAGTACGGCAGATCTCTAGCTCTGTTCAGAGGCCCGATCTGGCAGAGTTCCTGGCACCAAGATGCTCTGCCATAGGCGAGCCTTGCGCAGACTTGCCTTGCTTTAAGGCTCCCTCCCCAGGAAGGAGCAGGCTGTGTGAGGCTCGGAAACGCCACTGGCGCCTTCCTGGCTTCAGCTCTACCCCTGCCTTGCCTTTGCACTTAGGTCCCAAGCGTCCTTGAGGAGGGCTTAGGGGCTGGTGGGTTGCACACTGCCAAGGGCTCCAGCAGTGAAAGCTCTGTCAGAGGGAAGCGAAGGGCAACAGCAGGGCTCCTTCAGCGGTTCCTTGGCCGCCCAGACAAAGCTCCGCACGGAGAGCACCAGGTTCCAAGGGCCCCTGGCTGGGTTTTGCATCCCCACACTCCCAGAGGCTGACTCCGTGGGTGCCTAGAAAGTGTGTGAGAGACGTAGGTTCCCTAGCACTCTCCTCCCCAGCAGAGACATGTGCAGGTGGTTGGGGCCTTATCCTGCGTGTCTGGGTTCCCGCCCACAGCCTCAACTCAGGGGAAGCAGCCCCTGAGGCAAGACCTGCTGGAGGAGCCCTGCGCGCCCGCCTGATAGGCGAGAGCACAGCCAGCAGTGTAGCGAGCCTCCTCGGGAGAAGAGGAGGCAGCCGAGCCCAGTCAAGAGGAAAGCCCTGCTTGCACGGAGCTAAGTGCGCCTCCAGTACGGCAGAGCTCTAGCTCTGCTCAGAGCCCCGATCTGGCAGAGTTTCTGGCGCGAGGCTGCTCGGCCGGGGGCTCGCCTTGCCCAGACTTGCCTTGCTTTTAGGCTCCCTCCCCAGGAAGGAGCTGTCTGAGCGAGCCTGGGAGACGCCACTGGTGCCTTCCTTGCCTCAGCTCCAATCCTGCCTTGCCTTTGCACATAGGTGCCAGGCGTCGTTGGGGAGGGCTTAGGGGGTGGTGGGTTGCACACTGCCAAGGGCTTCAGCAGTGAGAGCTCTGTCAGAGGGAAGGGAAGGGCAACTGCAGGGCTCCTCCAGCGGTTTCTAGGCCGCCTAGAATCAGCGCCGCACCGAGAGCACCAGGCTCCCAGGGCCCCTGGCTGGGGTTTTCAGCCCCGCACACACGGAGGCTGATTCCTTGGGTGCCCAGAAAGTGTATGACAGACGTAGGTTCCCTAGCACTCTCCTCCCCAGCAGAGACATGTGCAGGTGTTTGGGGCCTGATCCTGCGTGTCTGGGTTCCTGCCCACAGCCCCAACTCAGGGGAAGCAGCCCCTGAGGCAAGACCTGCTGGAGGAGCCCTGCGCCCCCGCCTGATAGGCGAGTGCACAGCCAGCAGGGAAGCGAGCCTCCTCGGGGGAAGAGGAGGCAGCAAGTCCCCGTCAAGCTGAAATCCCTGCTTACACGAAGCTAAGTGCGACTCCAGTACGGCAGATCTCTAGCTCTGTTCAGAGGCCCGATCTGGCAGAGTTCCTGGCACCAAGATGCTCTGCCATAGGCGAGCCTTGCGCAGACTTGCCTTGCTTTAAGGCTCCCTCCCCAGGAAGGAGCAGGCTGTGTGAGGCTCGGAAACGCCACTGGCGCCTTCCTGGCTTCAGCTCTACCCCTGCCTTGCCTTTGCACTTAGGTCCCAAGCGTCCTTGAGGAGGGCTTAGGGGCTGGTGGGTTGCACACTGCCAAGGGCTCCAGCAGTGAAAGCTCTGTCAGAGGGAAGCGAAGGGCAACAGCAGGGCTCCTTCAGCGGTTCCTTGGCCGCCCAGACAAAGCTCCGCACGGAGAGCACCAGGTTCCAAGGGCCCCTGGCTGGGTTTTGCATCCCCACACTCCAGAGGCTGACTCCGTGGGTGCCTAGAAAGTGTGTGAGAGACGTAGGTTCCCTAGCACTCTCCTCCCCAGCAGAGACATGTGCAGGTGGTTGGGGCCTTATCCTGCGTGTCTGGGTTCCCGCCCACAGCCTCAACTCAGGGGAAGCAGCCCCTGAGGCAAGACCTGCTGGAGGAGCCCTGCGCGCCCGCCTGATAGGCGAGAGCACAGCCAGCAGTGTAGCGAGCCTCCTCGGGAGAAGAGGAGGCAGCCGAGCCCAGTCAAGAGGAAAGCCCTGCTTGCACGGAGCTAAGTGCGGCCTCCAGTACGGCAGAGCTCTAGCTCTGCTCAGAGCCCCGATCTGGCAGAGTTTCTGGCGCGAGGCTGCTCGGCCGGGGGCTCGCCTTGCCCAGACTTGCCTTGCTTTTAGGCTCCCTCCCCAGGAAGGAGCTGTCTGAGCGAGCCTGGGAGACGCCACTGGTGCCTTCCTTGCCTCAGCTCCAATCCTGCCTTGCCTTTGCACATAGGTGCCAGGCGTCGTTGGGGAGGGCTTAGGGGGTGGTGGGTTGCACACTGCCAAGGGCTTCAGCAGTGAGAGCTCTGTCAGAGGGAAGGGAAGGGCAACTGCAGGGCTCCTCCAGCGGTTTCTAGGCCGCCTAGAATCAGCGCCGCACCGAGAGCACCAGGCTCCCAGGGCCCCTGGCTGGGGTTTTCAGCCCCGCACACACGGAGGCTGATTCCTTGGGTGCCCAGAAAGTGTATGACAGACGTAGGTTCCCTAGCACTCTCCTCCCCAGCAGAGACATGTGCAGGTGTTTGGGGCCTGATCCTGCGTGTCTGGGTTCCTGCCCACAGCCCCAACTCAGGGGAAGCAGCCCCTGAGGCAAGACCTGCTGGAGGAGCCCTGCGCCCCCGCCTGATAGGCGAGTGCACAGCCAGCAGGGAAGCGAGCCTCCTCGGGGGAAGAGGAGGCAGCAAGTCCCCGTCAAGCTGAAATCCCTGCTTACACGAAGCTAAGTGCGACTCCAGTACGGCAGATCTCTAGCTCTGTTCAGAGGCCCCGATCTGGCAGAGTTCCTGGCACCAAGATGCTCTGCCATAGGCGAGCCTTGCGCAGACTTGCCTTGCTTTAAGGCTCCCTCCCCAGGAAGGAGCAGGCTGTGTGAGGCTCGGAAACGCCACTGGCGCCTTCCTGGCTTCAGCTCTACCCCTGCCTTGCCTTTGCACTTAGGTCCCAAGCGTCCTTGAGGAGGGCTTAGGGGCTGGTGGGTTGCACACTGCCAAGGGCTCCAGCAGTGAAAGCTCTGTCAGAGGGAAGCGAAGGGCAACAGCAGGGCTCCTTCAGCGGTTCCTTGGCCGCCCAGACAAAGCTCCGCACGGAGAGCACCAGGTTCCAAGGGCCCCTGGCTGGGTTTTGCATCCCCACACTCCCAGAGGCTGACTCCGTGGGTGCCTAGAAAGTGTGTGAGAGACGTAGGTTCCCTAGCACTCTCCTCCCCAGCAGAGACATGTGCAGGTGGTTGGGGCCTTATCCTGCGTGTCTGGGTTCCCGCCCACAGCCTCAACTCAGGGGAAGCAGCCCCTGAGGCAAGACCTGCTGGAGGAGCCCTGCGCGCCCGCCTGATAGGCGAGAGCACAGCCAGCAGTGTAGCGAGCCTCCTCGGGAGAAGAGGAGGCAGCCGAGCCCAGTCAAGAGGAAAGCCCTGCTTGCACGGAGCTAAGTGGGCCTCCAGTACGGCAGAGCTCTAGCTCTGCTCAGAGCCCCGATCTGGCAGAGTTTCTGGCGCGAGGCTGCTCGGCCGGGGGCTCGCCTTGCCCAGACTTGCCTTGCTTTTAGGCTCCCTCCCCAGGAAGGAGCTGTCTGAGCGAGCCTGGGAGACGCCACTGGTGCCTTCCTTGCCTCAGCTCCAATCCTGCCTTGCCTTTGCACATAGGTGCCAGGCGTCGTTGGGGAGGGCTTAGGGGGTGGTGGGTTGCACACTGCCAAGGGCTTCAGCAGTGAGAGCTCTGTCAGAGGGAAGGGAAGGGCAACTGCAGGGCTCCTCCAGCGGTTTCTAGGCCGCCTAGAATCAGCGCCGCACCGAGAGCACCAGGCTCCCAGGGCCCCTGGCTGGGGTTTTCAGCCCCGCACACACGGAGGCTGATTCCTTGGGTGCCCAGAAAGTGTATGACAGACGTAGGTTCCCTAGCACTCTCCTCCCCAGCAGAGACATGTGCAGGTGTTTGGGGCCTGATCCTGCGTGTCTGGGTTCCTGCCCACAGCCCCAACTCAGGGGAAGCAGCCCCTGAGGCAAGACCTGCTGGAGGAGCCCTGCGCCCCCGCCTGATAGGCGAGTGCACAGCCAGCAGGGAAGCGAGCCTCCTCGGGGGAAGAGGAGGCAGCCCAGCCCCGTCAAGTTGAAAGCCCTGCTTGCACGGAGCTAAGTGCGCCTCCAGTACGGCAGAGCTCTAGCTCTGCTCAGAGCCCCGATCTGGCAGAGTTCCTGGCGCGAGGCTGCTCTGCCGGGGGCTAGCCTTGCCCAGACTTGCCTTGCTTTTAGGCTGCCTCTCCAGGAAGGAGCAGGCAGCAGGAGCCTGGGAGTCGCCACTGGCGCCTTTCTTGCCTCAGCTCCAATCCTGCCTTGCCTTTGCACTTAGGTCCCAGTCCTCCTTAAGGAGAGCTTAGGGGCTGGTGGGTTGCACACTGCCAAGGGCTCCAGCAGTGAGAATTCTGTCAGAGGGAAGGGAAGGGCAACTGCAGGGCTCCTCCAGCGGTTGCTTGGCCGCCCAGATTCAGCGCCACACGGAGAGCACCAGGCTCCCAGGGCCCCTGGCTGGGGTTTTCAGCCCCGCACACACGGAGGCTGATTCCTTGGGTGCCCAGAAAGTGTATGACAGACGTAGGTTCCCTAGCACTCTCCTCCCCAGCAGAGACATGTGCAGGTGTTTGGGGCCTGATCCTGCGTGTCTGGGTTCCTGCCCACAGCCCCAACTCAGGGGAAGCAGCCCCTGAGGCAAGACCTGCTGGAGGAGCCCTGCGCCCCCGCCCTGATAGGCGAGTGCACAGCCAGCAGGGAAGCGAGCCTCCTCGGGGGAAGAGGGAGGCAGCAAGTCCCCCGTCAAGCTGAAATCCCTGCTTACACGAAGCTAAGTGCGACTCCAGTACGGCAGATCTCTAGCTCTGTTCAGAGGCCCGATCTGGCAGAGTTCCTGGCACCAAGATGCTCTGCCATAGGCGAGCCTTGCCGCAGACTTGCCTTGCTTTAAGGCTCCTCCCAGGAAGGAGCAGGCTGTGTGAGGCTCCGGGAAACGCCACTGGCGCCTTCCTGGCCTCAGCTCTACCCCTGCCCTTGCCTTTGCCACTTAGGTCCCAAGCGTCCTTGAGGAGGGCTTTAGGGGCTGGTGGGTTGCACACTGCCAAGGGCTCCAGCAGTGAAAGCTCTGTCAGAGGGAAGCGAAGGGCAACAGCAGGGCTCCTCAGCGGTTCTTGGCCGCCCAGACAAAGCTCCGCACGGAGAGCACCAGGTTCCAAGGGCCCTGGCTGGTTTTGCATCCCACACTCCCAGAGGCTGACTGCCGTGGGTGGCCTAGAAAGTGTGTGAGAGACGTAGGTTCCCTAGCACTCTCCTCCCCCAGCAGAGACATGTGCAGGTGGTTGGGGCCTGATCCTGCGTGTCTCTGTCATAGCCGTGCCAGGTATCTCGTCTGTCCATGTGGAGTTGTCCCGCAGGCATAGAATACTGGAGTGGTTGGGCTGGACCA